>NC_090032.1:9574011-9651511 GCF_037176765.1 Anolis sagrei
CTCTTGCATATGTCATCAGTAGGGGACCCCTCCCCCCAGCACCAACTTCCGCACTGGACCAGAATGAAGAGAGAGGGGACCAGGGGACAGTTCCATCTTGTCTCTTGCATATGTCATCAGTAGGGGACCCCTCCCCCCAGCACCAACTTCCGCACTGGACCAGAATGAAGAGAGAGGGGACCAGGGGACAGTTCCATCTTGTCTCCTGCATATGTCATCAGTAGGGGACCCCTCCCCCCAGCACCAACTTCCGCACTGGACCAGAATGAAGAGAGAGGGGACCAGGGGACAGTTCCATCTTGTCTCTTGCATATGTCATCAGTAGGGGACCCCTCCCCCCAGCACCAACTTCCGCACTGGACCAGAATGAAGAGAGAGGGGACCAGGGGACAGTTCCATCTTGTCTCCTGCATATGTCATCAGTAGGGGACCCCTCCCCCCAGCACCAACTTCCGCACTGGACCAGAATGAAGAGAGAGGGGACCAGGGGACAGTTCCATCTTGTCTCTTGCATATGTCATCAGTAGGGGACCCCTCCCCCCAGCACCAACTTCCGCACTGGACCAGAATGAAGAGAGAGGGGACCAGGGGACAGTTCCATCTTGTCTCTTGCATATGTCATCAGTAGGGGACCCCTCCCCCCAGCACCAACTTCCGCACTGGACCAGAATGAAGAGAGAGGGGACCAGGGGACAGTTCCATCTTGTCTCTTGCATATGTCATCAGTAGGGGACCCCTCCCCCCAGCACCAACTTCCGCACTGGACCAGAATGAAGAGAGAGGGGACCAGGGGACAGTTCCATCTTGTCTCCTGCATATGTCATTAGTTGGGGACCCTCCATCTAGCACCAACTGCCGCTCTGGGCCAGAGTTGGGAACCCCTCCCCCAGCACCACTGCTGCTCTGGGCCAGAGTGAAGGGGGCCAGGGGACGGTTCCACCTTGTCTCCTGCATATATCATCAGTTGGGAACCCCTCCCCCAGTACCTATAACCCACTGCGTTACCCCAGCTCCTACCTGAACACACACAATACCCATTTTGTCTCTTTTCCTGGCTAGCCTTTCCCTGTCTTTGTTGCCCTCCTTTGGGTCATAACTCTTGTCTCCGCCCAAAAATGGGTTCTGTGATTTGTGTCCCGCTCACCTTTTCTCCCCAGTGCTCTCCCCACGAGTTCTGGATAACCCAATACGGTCCAGTTCGGGATCCACGTCGGGATTTGCCTGCTTACAAAAGGAAAACAAGAATTCAAGCATTGTTTTGCTGGATCCTGCCCACCGACAATAATACACTAGCCCTGGACCAGATGAGAGACTCTGAGCTTCCTCCAATCCCGGACATAAGTCTCCGAAAATTAAGGATTTTATATTGTCAAAGGCTTTCATGGCCGGAATCACAGGGTTGTTGTAGGTTTTTTTTCAGGCTATATGGCTATGGTCTAGAGGCATTCTCTCCTGACGTTTCGCCTCCATCTATGGCAAGCATCCTCAGAAATAGTGAGGTCTGTTGGAACTAGGAAAAAGGGTTTATATATCTGTGGAATGACCAGGATGGGACAAAGGACTCTTGTCTGCTGGAGCTAGGTGTGAATGTTTCAACTGACCACCTTGATTAGCATACAATGGCCTGACTGTGCCTGGAGCAAACTTTTGTTGAGAGGTGATTAGATGTCCCTGATTGTTTCCTCTCTGTAGCTGCCCTAGATCAGGAATGGGGAACACACATTGCTGAATTTCAATTTTTTATCCGCCATCTGTAGCGATTTTCTTTCGTGTCAAGTGCGACTTGAGTCCCTTCTGGTGTAAGAATGGGCTGTCTGCAAGGGCATTGCCCACGGGATGTCCGGATGTTTTACCATCCTGTGGGAGGCTTTTCTGATGATGTTTCTGCATGAGAAGCTGGAGCTGACAGATGGGAGCTCACCCTGACCTTTCAGTCAGTGGTCCTGCTGGTACTAGGATTTAACCCATTGCGCCACCAGGACCTCCTGTAGCGATTGAGAGTGGGAGTTGTAATCCTACAACTTTGTGACTTTTCCTGCCTCGTATCAGGAGCGACTTGAAAAACTGCAAGTCGCTTCTGGTGTCGGAGAATTGGCCGTCTGCAAGGACGTTGCCCAGGGGACGCCCGGATGTTTTACCATCCTGTGGGAGGCTTTTCTGATGATGTTTCTGCGTGAGAAGCTGGAGCTGACAGGTGGGAGCTCACCCTGACCTTTCAGTCAGCTAGTACAAGGGTTTAACCCATTGCGCTACCAGGGGCTCCTGTATCAATGGAGAGTGGGAGTTATAATTCTACAACTTTGTGACTTTTCCTGCCTCGTGTCAGGAGCGACTTGAGAAACTGCAAGTCGCTTCTGGTGTCAGAGAATTGGCCGTCTGCAAGGACGTTGCCCAGGGGACGCCCGGATGTTTTACCATCCTGTGGGAGGCTTTTCTGATGATGTTTCTGCGTGAGAAGCTGGAGCTGACAGGTGGGAGCTCACCCTGACCTTTCAGTCAGCTGGTACAAGGGTTTAACCCATTGCGCTACCAGGGGCTCCTGTATCAATGGAGAGTGGGAGTTGTAATCCTACAACTTTGTGACTTTTCCTGCCTCGTGTCAGGAGCGACTTGAGAAACTGCAAGTCGCTTCTGGTGTCAGAGAATTGGCCGTCTGCAAGGACGTTGCCCAGGGGACGCCCGGATGTTTTACCATCCTGTGGGAGGCTTTTCTGATGATGTTTCTGCATGAGAAGCTGGAGCTGACAGATGGGAGCTCACCCTGACCTTTCAGTCAGCGGTCCCGCTGGTACAAGGGTTTAACCCATTGCGCCACCACCTGTAGCGATGGAGAGTGGGAGTTGTAATCCTACAACTTTGTGACTTTTCCTGCCTCGTGTCAGGAGCGACTTGAGAAACTGCAAGTCGCTTCTGGTGTCAGAGAATTGGCCGTCGGCAAGGACGTTGCCCAAGGGACCGCCTGGATGTTTTACTATCCTGTGGGAGGCTTCTCTCATGTCTTTTGCGCGAGAAGCTGGAGCTGACAGATGGGAGCTCACCCATCTAGGTGACATTGCACACGCACCTTCATTAAAGCCCACAATGAGCCCAACGTGGTCCAAGTAGTTCGGATTGCAGTCTTTCGCAGGTCTCTGGATGATGCCGTTTTGGTAACTCTTGAGACATGGAGAAACACAGGAAGTCAACAACGTTTGTTTGGAAGGGACCAAAAACAAGACGGGAGAAGTTCACCACCAACCTGAAGGATCTTCATGTTCAACTGTGCCGTCACCGGCCCTTGGGAAGCCACTATCGAAGCTATATCTGAGAGATAAGAGAAAGCAAGAAGGTTAGCGCTAAGGCGGTCACAAGACAGGAAGATCCACGTCTTCACAGTTCAATGTTGGACCCCAAAAGATATCTCCTAAACCAGTGGTTCGTGGACCACCAGTGGTCTGCAAGAACTATGAGGGTTGAATGAAAAGTAATGCCTCCACCTTCGTAACTCCTCAACAGATGACAGTACTGGTATGCGGCAAGTACTGGCTTATTCAGTAGACTCTCCTCTACAGTTCCATTTTAGCAGGAAGCCTTAGCATTGAACGGTTGTGTTGTCAAAGTGAAAAGTAATGCCTCCCCCTTCGTAACTCCTCAACAGATGGCAGTACTGGTATGCGGCAGGTACTGGCTTGTTCAGTAGACTCTCCTCTACTGTTCCATTTTGGCGGGAAGCCTTAGCATTGAACAGTTTCATTGTTAAAATGGAAAGTAATACCTCCACCTTCGTAACTCCTCAACAGATGACAGTACTGGTATGCGGCAAGTACTGGCTTGTTCAGTAGACTCTCCTCTACTGTTCCATTTTGGCGGGAAGCCTTAGCATTGAACAGTTTCATTGTTAAAATGGAAAGTAATACCTCCACCTTCGTACCTCCTCAACAGATGGCAGTACTGGTATGCGGCAGGTACTGGCTTGTTCAGTAGACTCTCCTCTACTGTTCCATTTTGGCGGGAAGCCTTAGCATTGAACAGTTTCATTGTTAAAATGGAAAGTAATACCTCCACCTTCGTAACTCCTCAACAGATGACAGTACTGGTATGCGGCAAGTACTGGCTTGTTCAGTAGACTCTCCTCTACTGTTCCATTTTGGCGGGAAGCCTTAGCATTGAACAGTTTCATTGTTAAAATGGAAAGTAATACCTCCACCTTCGTACCTCCTCAACAGATGGCAGTACTGGTATGCGGCAGGTACTGGCTTGTTCAGTAGACTCTCCTCTACTGTTCCATTTTGGCAGGAAGCCTTAGCATTGAACGATTTCATTGTTAAAATGGAAAGTAATACCTCCACCTTCGTAACTCCTCAACAGATAACAATGCTGGTATGCGGCAGGTACTGGCTTGTTCGGTAGACTCTCCTCTGTTCAATGCTAAGGCTTCCTGCCAAAATGGAACTGAACAGGAGAGTCTACTGAACAAGCCAGTACCTGCCTCATACCAGTACTGCCATCTGTTGAGGAGTTACGAAGGTGGAGGCATTACTTTTCATTCAACCCTTGTACAAAGCAAAAGAATAAAAGGGTACCTAAGGGGAAGCAGGGGAGTGAAAGACTGTCACCTGCCAAAAAAGAACCTTACATCTCTCATCCCTGGGGAGAATTTGATAGCCATCGATGCGGGTAACGCTTCTCTTCCGGTATTTCTGGCAAGGCTGATTTTTGCCCACATAGGGATAGAGAGTACGGCTGGAGAGCCCTCCTGGGAAGAAAGGCACAGTGGTGAAAATCAGGTATCAAACAGCAGTGTGTTATTGTCCCAACGTTATTTTCCATCTTCATCGCTATGATACTTCACCTTGTTGATGGGAAGCTTCCCACCAGAGTGGAAATCATCTATCAGACACATGGTGAGCTGTTTAATCTCAGCAGACAGAAACTCAAAACAAGGTCAAAACAACATCTCTTATAGAACTCCAATATGCCGACGATAATGTAGTGTGTGCACATTCAGAAGAAGACATACAAGCCACTCTACACAGAAGCATACTGTGTTATTGATTTCTGGCATCGAATTGCTGCCTTTGTTAGTGGTTCTGAGTCCCCCTATCTATAGTGTCTAGATTCCAGAGAAGTCATGCTCCCCATGCTCTATTCTACCTTGGTTAGACCACACCTGGAATATTGTGTCCAATTCTGGGCACCACAGTTCAAGAGAGATATTGACAAGCTGGAATGTGTCCAGAGGAGGGCGACTCAAATGATCAAGGGTCTGGAGAACAAGCCCTATGAGGAGCGGCTTAGGGAACTGGGCATGTTTAGCCTGAAGAAGAGAAGGCTGAGAGGAGATATGATAGCCATGTATAAATATGTGAGAGGAAGCCACAGGGAGGAGGGAGCAAGCTTGTTTTCGGCTGCCCTAGAGACTAGGACGCGGAACAATGGCTTCAAACTACAGGAGAGGAGATTCCATCTGAACATGAGGAAGAACTTCCTGACTGTGAGAGCCGTTCAGCAGTGGAACTCTCTTCCCCGGAGTGTGGTGGAGGCTCCTTCTTTGGAAGCTTTTAAACAGAGACTGGATGGCCATCTGTCGGGGGTGCTTTGAATGCAATTTTCCTGCTTCTTGGATGGCCCATGAGGTCTCTTCCAACTCTAGGATTCTATGATTCAATGTTTAATATAATATATAATTATAATATAGTATATTGTATCTATATAAATAAAAATGTAATGTTCGTTTGTGGGATTAACATAACTCAAAAGCCACTGGACGAACTGACACGAAGTTTGGACACTATACCCCTAACAGACCAATGCGTGACCATAACTCATAAACCTCCCAAAACATTGAAAAGGTCTTAAAAACCCAAAAAAGGTAAATGACGAAAAGCTAAATGACAATACAGAAAAAAGGGAAGGAAGAGGGAGGGAAAAGGGGGGGGGGAGAAAGAGAGAAAGAGGGAGGGAGGGAAATAAAGAAGGAAATAGAGAAGGAAGGAAAGAGGTAGAGAAGGAGAGAAGGGGAAAAAAGGAAGGAAAGAGGGAGCGAAGGAAGGAGGGAAAGAAGGCGAGAAAGAGGGAGGGAAGAAAAGAGAGAAGGAAGGATGGAAGCAAAAAGGGAAGGAAGGAAGGAAGGAAGGAAGGAAGGAAGGAAGGAAGGAAGGAAGGAAGGAAGGAAAGAGGTAGGGAAGAAATGAGAGAAAGAAGATAAAGAAAATGGGGAAGAAAGGAAAGGTGGGGAAGGAAAGAAGGAGAGAAGGAAAGAAAAAAGGGAAGGAAAGAGGGAGCGAAGGAAAGAGGGAGCGAAGGAAAGAGAGAAGGATGGGAGCAAAAAGAGAAGGAAGGAAGGAAGGAAAGAAGGAAGGAAAGAGGTAGGGAAGGAAGAAAAGAGAGAAAGAAGAAGATAAAGAAACGGGAAGGAAGGAAGGAGGGAAAGAAGGAAAGAGGGAGGGAAGGAAAGAAAGAGAGAAGGAAGGATGGAAGCAAAAAGTGAAGGAAGGAGGGAGGGAAGGAAGAAATGAGAGAAAGAAGAAGATAAAGAAAAGGGGTAAGGAAGGAAAGGTAGAGAAGGAAAGAAGAAGAGAAGGAAAAAAAGGGAGGGAAGGAAGGGGGGAGAGACTGAAAGAAAGAGGGAGGGAAGGAAAGAGAGAAGGAAGGATGGAAGCAAAAAGTGAAGGAAGGAAGGAAGGAAGGAAGGAAGGAAGGAAGGAAGGAAGGAAGGAAGGAAGGAAGGGAAAGAGGTAGGGAAGAAGATAAAGAGAAAGGGGGGAAGGAAGGAAAGGTGGAGAAGGAAAGAAGGAGAGAAGGAAAGAAAAAAGGGAAGGAAGGAAGGAGGGAAAGGCTGAGAGAAAGAGGGAGGGAAGGAAAGAGAAGGAAGGATGGAAGCAAAAGGCGAAGGAAGGAGGGAAGGAGGGAGGGTAGGAAAGAGGTAGGGAAGGAAGAAATGAGAAAAAGAAGAAGATAAAGAAAAGGGGGAAGGAAGGAAAGGTGGAGAAGGAAGGAAGGAGAAAAGGGAAGAAAAAAGGGAAGGAAGGAGGGAAAGAAGGAGAGAAAGAGGGAGGGAAGCAAAAAGCAAAGCAAGCAAGCAAGCAAGGAAAGAAGGAAGGAAGGAAGGAAGGAAGGAAGGAAGGAAGGAAGGAAGGAAGGAAAGAGGTAAGGAAGGAAGAAATGAGAGAAAGGAGAAGATAAAGAAAAGGGGGAAGGAAGGAAAGGTGGAGAAGGAAAGAAGGAGAGAAGGAAAGAAAAAAGGGAAGGAAGGAAGGAGGGAAAGAAGGCGAGAAAGAGGGAGGGAAGGAAAGAGAGACGTAAGGATGGAAGCAAAAAGCGAAGGGAGGAAGGAAGAAATGAGAGAAAGACGAAGACAAAGAAAAGGGGGAAAGAAGGAAAAGTGGAGAAGGAAAGGAGAGAAGGAAAGAAGAAAGAGAAGGAGGGAAAGACTGAGAGAAAGAGGGAGGGAAGGAAAGAGAGAAAGGATGGAAGCAAAAAGTGAAGGAAGGAAGGAAGGAAGGAAGGAAGGAAGGAAGGAAAGAGGTAGGGAAGGAAGAAATGAGAGAAAGAAGATAAAGAAAAGGGGAAGGAAGGAAAGGTGGAGAAGGAAAGAAGGAGAGAAGGAAGGAAGGAAGGAAGGAGGGAAAGAAGGAGAGAAAGACGGAGGGAAGCAAAAAAGCAAA
The DNA here is from genome assembly GCF_037176765.1 of Anolis sagrei. Taxonomy (NCBI): domain Eukaryota; kingdom Metazoa; phylum Chordata; class Lepidosauria; order Squamata; family Anolidae; genus Anolis; species Anolis sagrei. Next base: position 9,581,658 of record NC_090032.1, read on the forward strand.
GGAAGGAAGGAAGGAAGGAAGGAAGGAGGGAGGGAGGGAGGGAGGGAGGGAGGGAGGGAGGGAAGGAAAGATGTAAGGAAGGAAGAAATGAGAGAAAGGAGAAGATAAAGAAAAGGGGGGAAGGAAGGAAAGGTGGAGAAGGAAGGAAGGAGAGAAGGAAATAAAAAAGGGAAGGAAGGAGGGAAAGAAGGAGAGAAAGAGGGAAGGAAGGAAAGAGAGAAAGGATGGAAGCAAAAAGCGAAGGAAGGAAGGAAGGAAGGAAGGAAGGAAGGAAGGAAGGAGGGAAGGAAAGAGGTAGGGAAGGAAGAAATGAGAGAAAGAAGATAAAGAAAAGGGGGGAAGGAAGGAAAGGCGGAGAAGGAAAGAAGGAGAGAAAGAAAGAAAAAAGGGAAGAAAGGAAAGAGGGAGTGAAGGAAGGAGGGAAAGGAGAGAGAAAAGGAAGGGAAGGTTGGCCACAGCAATGCATGGCAGATACATAAATAGATAAATTTAAGTATTTGAAACGAGGCCAAATCAAGGAGCAGGAAAAGTTGTTTTCGACTGAGACTAGGACACAATGGAGCAATAGATTCAGACTTCAGGAAAAGACTTGTGTATGTTGTGTAAGCTGCCTTGGGGTCCTGCACGGAAAGATGGGATAGCAATCTCGTAGATACCTACCGCTTTTGAACACAGACAAGAATCCATCCCACGTATGTCCACCCTGGCAGCCGGTCTTGTTATAGGAACAGTCGATTATCTCTGGAATGGAAGGACACAACCTTGTGGGAAAGGGAAGCCTCCAACCTGAGCACCTGCACATTCAAAGGGGTCTTTCTTTCTGGCCCCCCGCACCGGGTTCTTGGAAGATAGTCACATATGAGCTTGTACAATGGCCTCCTCTCCAGATCACAACTTGGAATATTATTTTTGGGTTGTTGTAGGTTTTTCAAGTTCCAGAAGCATCCTCTCCTGACATTTCGCCTGCATCTATGGCAAGCTCCAATATTTGTTATATTATAATGTAATACAATACAATACTACTAGTAATACTACAATATTGTAATTATAATTATATATCTTATATTTATAATATAATATAATATTTATAATATTAGAATGTAATACAATATAATACTATAGTATTAATACAATGTTATAGGGTGGCACAGTGGGTTAAAGCACGGAGCTGCTGAGCTTGTTGATCGAAAGGTCGCAGGTTCAATTCCAGGGAGCGGTGTGAGCTTCCGCTGTCAGCCCTAGCTTCTGCCAACCTAGCAGTTTGAAAACATGCAAATGTGAGTAGATTAATAGGTACCGCTCCGGTGGGAAGGTAACGGCGCTCCATGCAGTCATGCCGGCCACATGACCTTGGAGGTGTCTACGGACAACGCTGGCTCTTCGGCTTAGAAATGGAGATGAGCACCACACCCCAGAGTCAGACATGACTGGACTTTATGTCAGGGGACTACCTTTACCTTTACCTATAGTTATATATTTTATATTTATAATATAATATATTATTTATAATATAATGTAATACAGCATAATACTACTAGTAATAATACAATATTATAATTATATATTTCATATTTATAATATAATATAATATAATATTTATAGTATTATAATGTAATACAATATAATACTACTAATAATAATACAGTATTATGATTATATATTTTATATTTATAATATAATATATTTATAATATTAGAATGTAATAAAATATAATACTATAGTAATAATACAATGTTATAATTATAATTATATATTTTATATTTATAATACAATATATTATTTATAATATAATGTAATACAACATAATACTACTAGTAATAATACAAAATAATAATTATATATTTCATATTTATAATATAATATAATATTTTTAGTATTATAATGTAATACAATGCTGCTACTACTAATACAATATTATGATTATATATTTTCTATTTATAATATAATATATTATAATATGTATACTACTATAATGTAATACAATATAATACTACTACTAATAATACAATACTATGATTATATATTTCATATTCATATTATAATATATTATAATATGTATAATATTATAATGTAATACAATATAATACTACTAATAATAATACAGTATTATGATTATATATTGTATATTTATAATATAATATATAATATTTATAATATTATAATGTAATACAATACAATACTACTAATAATAATACAATATTATAATTATAGAATCATAGAATAGAATCAAAGAGTTGGAAGAGACCTCCTGGGCCATCCAGTCCAACCCCATTCTGCCAAGAAGCAGGAAAATTGCATTCGAAGCATCCCTGACAGATGGCCATCCAGTCTCTGCTTAAAAGCTTCCAAAGAAGGAGCCTCCACCACATTCCGAGGCAGAGAGTTCCACTGCTGAACGGCTCTCACAGTCAGGAAGTTCTTTCTCATGTTCACATGGAATCTCCTTTCTTGTAGTTTGAATTATATATTTTCTATTTATAATATATTATAATATGTCTAATATTATAATGTAATGCACTATAATATTACTAGAAATAATACAATATTATTATTATATATTGTATATTTATAATTTAATATATTATAATATTTATAATATTATAATGCAATACAATATAATACGAGTAATAATAATGCAATATTATGATTATATATTTTATATTTATAATATAATATATTATAATATTTATAATATTATAATGTAATACAATATAATACCACTAATAATACAATATTATGATTATATATTTCATATTTATAATATAATATATCGTAATATTGATAACATTACAATGTAATACAATATAATACTTCTACTAATAAGACAATATTATAATTATACTAATATGTATTATGTCACATGTAATATTACTAATAATATTACAATATAATGGTATAGTACAATATAGGAATATATAATACTGATATTGTACTATGCTAAAACTAATAGTAATAATACAATATATTAAATAATTATATATTTTATATTTATAATGTAATATATTATAATATTGATGATATTATAATGTAATACAATATAATACTAATAGTAATAATACAATATTATAATTATAATTCTATATATTATATTACATGTAATATTACTGATAATATTACAATATAATGATATAGTACAATATAATAATATATAATACTGATATTGTACTATGCTAAAACTAATAGTAATAATAAAATATTATAAATATAATAATATATTTTATATTTATAATATAATATATTATAATGTAATATAATATAATACGAATAATAATAATACAATATTATGATTATATATTTTATATTTATAATATAATATATTATAATATTGATAATATTATAATGTAATACAATATAATACCACTAATAATAATACAATTTTATAATTATAATTATATATATTATGTTACATGTAATATTACTAATAATATTACTATATAATGGTATAGTACAATATAGAAAATATATAATACTGATATTATACTACTCTAATAATATAATATATCGTATGTATCTTGTAAGCTGCTCTGAGTCCCCTTCGGGGTGAGAAGGGCGGCATATAAATGTTGTAAATAAATAAATAGATAGATAATAAATTTCTGTTCAGGTCTCTGGAACAGCCGAAGACAAGCAAATTCTAGGTGACAACCATTCAAAGCATTTAAATAAAGGCTTTCTGTATATATTTCGGATTTCTATATTAATGTCAAAAATACGTAGTATGATTTTACATACAGTGAAATGTGCTGCCTTGGATTCAAAATCTCGGGAGGATTTTAAGCGGAGGCTGGGTGGCCATCTGCCGGGAGGGCTTTGATGGTGTCTTCCTTCCTGGACTGGATGACCCTTATGGTCTCTTCCAATGCTATGGTTCTATGACCTACCTTGTACGGAGAGGTTTCGATGCACATGCTGGTGGATATTCCATAAGGCTTCGATATTGGATACGGCTGCAAATGCCCAGCAAGACCTGCACTTACCCTGGGAAAGGAAGCATGGGGAAGAAACCATGAAGTTCAACAGGGATAAATGCAAGATACTCCACTTTGGCAGGAAAAACGAAGTGCAAAGAGACAGAATGGGGGACGCGTGGCTTGAGAGCAGTACGTGTGAAAAAGATCTTGGGGTCCTCGTGGACAAGTTAAACATGAGGCAACAATGTGATGCAGCGGCAAAAAAAAGCCAACGGGATTTTGGCCTCTATAGTGTCTAGATCCTGGGAAGTCATTCTACCCATGCTTGGTTAAATCTGATCTGGAATATTGTGAATAATTCTGGGCACCACAATTCAAGAGAGATATTGACAAGCTGGAATGTGTCCAGAGGAGGGCGGCTAAAATGATCAAGGGTCTGGAGAACAAGCCCTATGAGGAGCGGCTTAGGGAACTGGGCATGTTTAGCCTGAAGAAGAGAAGGCTGAGAGGAGATATGATAGCCATGTATACATATGTGAGAGGTAGTCACAGGGAGGAGGGAGCAAGCTTATTTTCTGCTGCCCTGGAGACTAGGACACAGAACAATGGCTTCAAGTTACAAGAGAGGAGATTCCACCTGAACATGAGGAAGAACTTCCTGACTGTGAGAGCCGTTCAGCAGTGGAACTCTCAGCCTCGGAGTGTGGTGGAGGCTCCTTCTTTGGAGGCTTTTAAACAGAAGCTGGATGGCCATCTGTCAGGGGTGATTTGAATGCAATATCCCTGCTTCTTGGCAGAATGGGGTTGGACTGGATGGCCCATGAGGTCTCTTCCAACTCTTTGATTCTATGATTCTATGAAATGTAACAATATCCAAAAGTCCCAGGCTCAGCCATCTCTCTGGGTGTTACACAGCCAATCAGCTTTGTGCATCTTATTTTACAGTTGACATACACCCTAAATGATTTTTGCATACTCCAACACATATTACTACTGTCACTACTACTACTAATAATAATACATGTGTATGTGTGTATATATCACACCAATCCTATCTGTTTCGGCCTCACTTTTGTGTATGAGTTCACAGACCGAAATGGGTTAATGTAGACCAGGTCCGGGCAAATGGACTCCAACTCCCACCACTCCTAACAGGCTCAGGCCCCTTCCTTTTCCTCCTCAGCCGCTTAAGTCAGGGGGACAGAAGGTAGATTCTATGATTCTATGATTCTATGAAACAGGAATATGTTGTTTATTTTGAACATAGAATCATAGAATCAAAGAGTTGGAAGAGACCTCATGGGCCATCCAGTCCAACCCCATTCTGCCAAGAAGCAGGAACGTCGCATTCAAATCACCCCTGACAGATGGTCATCCAGCCTCTGTTTAAAAGCTTCCAAAGAAGGAGCCTCCACCACACTCCGGGGCAGAGAGTTCCACTGCTGAACGGCTCTCACAGTCAGGAAGTTCTTCCTAATGTTCAGATGGAATCTCCTCTCTTGTAGTTTGAAGCCATTGTTCCGCGTCCTAGTCTCCAAGGAAGCAGAAAACAAGCTTGCTCCCTCCTCCCTGTGGCTTCCTCTCACATATTTATGCATGGCTATCATATCTCCTCTCAGCCTTCTCTTCTTCAGGCTAAACATGCCCAGTTCCCTAAGCCGCTCCTCATAGGGCTTGTTCTCCAGACCCTTGATCATTTTAGTCGCCCTCCTCTGGACACATTCCAGCTTGTCAATCTCTCTCTTGAATTGTGGTGCCCAGAATTGGACACAATATTCCAGGTGTGGTCTAACCAAAGCGGAATAGAGCATGGGGAGCATTACTTCCTTAGATCTAGATACTATGCTCCTATTGATGCAGGACAAAATCCCATTGGCTTTTTTTGCCGCCACATCACATTGTTGGCTCATGTTTAACTTGTTGTCCACGAGGACTCCAAGATCTTTTTCACACGTACTGCTCTCAAGCCAGGCATTGTCCCCCATTCTGTATCTTTGCATTTCGTTTTTTCTGCCCAAGTGGAGTATCTTCCATTTGTCCCTGTTGAACTTCATTTTGTTAGTTTTGGCCCATCTCTCTAATTTGTCAAGATAGTTTTGAATCCTGCTCCTGTCCTCTGGAGTATTGGCTATCCCTCCCAATTTGGTGTCGTCTGCAAACTTGATGATCCTGCCTTCTAACCCTTCATCTAAGTCATTAATAAAGATGTTGAACAGGACCGGGCCCAGTTCCACACACAGAAATTCAAACAGGATCTATTAAAGCCTTTTGATTCTCCCTTCCCCTCACAGCACTCTAATCACTATAGAGGCCTATTAACTACTCTCCTCAAAGAGGCATCTTTCATAAACAAACTGTTCCCAAATCTCTTCCTTCTTTCCTTCAAACTTCTAACCCTTCTTCTTCCAGACCAAACTCCTAACTGAACTTAAAATGAACTTAAGCGGCTGCGGGGTGGAAAAAGAAAGGGCCTGAGGCTGTTAGGAATGGGCACCAGCATCTTTCATGACCTCTCTGTAGCGGATCTGTAGACGGTTGAGTGGGGACATGACAGCCACGTTTGTTTACCTTTCCCAGTTCATTGTAAGCCTGTCCCACCTTTACCTGGTCTTTCACCTCTGTGATGGCTCCTGCTTTTCTCCAGTCGCAGGATTGGGATCGGGATGGGGGTACTTCCCCGAGGAAATGCCAATCAGCCCTTTTCACTGGTGGGGCCGTTGAGCGGCGGGACATGCCGTATGTCTCTGCAAATTCATCTTCTGCAGAGCAGGAGAAGAAGAAAAAAGCAATATTCATAGTAAGACTTTTCGAAGTAGAGGTAGATATCTGGACTCTTATGAAAGAGAGGTACCTACCTATTCCTTCCCCCCTCCCCTTTTTCTTCCTTCCCCTTCATCTCCTTTCTTCCTTCTCTACCTCTTTCTTTCATTCCTTCTTTCGCTCTTTGGTTTCATCTTTCCTTCTCTCTTTCCTTCCTTCCCTCCCCCTTTCTCTACTTCTTCCTTTGTCTCCTTTCTTCCCTCCCTGTTTCCATCCTTTGTTTACTTTTTATTTCCTTTTCTCCTTCCTTCCTTATCTCTTTCATGTTTTTCCTCCCCTTTTTCTTTCCTTTCTACTTTCTCTTCTTCCTTCCTTCGGCACCTCTTCCTTCCTTTCCTTCTCTCCCTTCCTTCCTTCCTTCCTTCCTTCCTTCCTTCCTTCCTTCCTTCCCTCCCTCCCTCCCTCCCTCCCTCCCTCCCTCCCTCCCTCCTTCTCTCTTTCCTTCCTTCCCTCCCCCTTTCTCTACTTCTTCCTTTTCTTTCCTCCCTGTTTCCATCTTTCTTTTACTTTTTATTTCCTTTTCTCCTTCCTTCTTTTCCTCTTTTGTGCCTTTCCTCCCCTTTTTCTTTCCTTTCTACTTTCTCTTCTTCTTTCCTTCGGCACCTCTTTCCTTCCTTCCTTCTCTCCCTTCCCTCCCTCCTTCCTTCTTTCCCTCCCTCCTTCTCTCTTTCCTTCCTTCCCTCCCCCTTTCACTACTTCTTCCTTTGTCTCCTTTCTTTCCTCCCTGTTTCCATCCTTCGTTTACTTTTTACTTCCTTTTCTCCTTCCTTCCTTACCTCTTTCATGCCTTTCTTCCCCTTTTTCTTTCCTTTCTACTTTCTCTTCTTCCTTCCTTCAGCACCTCTTTCTTTCTTTCTTTCTTTCTTTCCTTCTCTCCCTTCCTTCCTTCCTTCCTTCCTTCCTTCCCTCCCTCCCTCCCTCCTTCTTTCCCTCCCTCCTTCTCTCTTTACTTCCTTCCCTCCCCCTTTCTCTACTTCTTCCTTTGTCTCCTTTCTTCCCTCCCTGTTTCCATCCTTCTTTTACTTTTTACTTCTTTTTCTCCTTCCTTCCTTACCTCTTTCATGCATTTCTTCCCCTTTTTCTTTCCTTTCTACTTTCTCTTCTTCCTTCTTTCGGCACCTCTTTCTTTCTTTCTTTCTTTCCTTCTCTCCCTTCCTTCCTTCCTTCCTTCCCTCCCTCCTTCTTTCCCTCCCTCCTTCTCTCTTTCCTTCCTTCCCTCCCCCTTTCTTTACTTCTTCCTTTGTCTCCTTTCTTCCCTCCCTGTTTCCATCCTTCTTTTACTTTTTATTTCCTTTTCTCTTTCCTTCCTTTCCTCTTTCGTGCCTTTCCTCCCCTTTTTCTTTCCTTTCTACTTCTCTTCTTCCTTCCTTTGGCACCTCTTCCTTTCTTTCCTTCTCTCCCTCCCTTCCTTCCTTCCTTCCCTCCTTCCTTCTTTCCCTCCCTCCTTCTCTCTTTCCTTCCTTCCTTCCCTCCCCCTTTCTCTACTTCTTCCTTTGTCTCCTTTCTTCCCTTCCTGTTTCCATTCTTTGTTTACTTTTTATTTCCTTTTCTCCTTCCATCCTTACCTCTTTCATGTTTTTCCTCCCCTTTTTCTTTCCTTTCTACTTTCTCTTCTTCCTTCTTTCGGCACCTCTTCCTTTCTTTCCTTCTCTCCCTTCCTTCCTTCCTTCCTTCCTTCCTTCCTTCCCTCCTTCCTTCTTTCCCTCCCTCCTTCTCTCTTTCCTTCCTTCCCTCCCCCTTTCTCTACTTCTTCCTTTGTCTCCTTTCTTCCCTCCCTGTTTCTATCCTTCTTTTACTTTAATTTTCTCCTTCCTTCCTTACCTCTTTCGTGCCTTTCCTCCCCTTTTTCTTTCCTTTCTACTTCTCTTCTTCCTTCGGCACTTCTTTCTTTCCTTCCTTCTCTCCCTTCCTTCCCTCCTTCCTTCTTTCCCTCCCTCCTTTTCTCTTTCCTTCCTTCCCTCCCCCTTTCTCTACTTCTTCCTTTGTCTCCTTTCTTCCCTCCCTGTTTCTATCCTTCTTTTACTTTACTTTTCTCCTTCCTTCTTTACCTCTTTCGTGCCTTTCCTCCCCTTTTTCTTTCCTTTCTACTTCTCTTCTTCCTTCCTTTGGCACCTCTTCCTTTCTTTCCTTCTCTCCCTCCCTTCCTTCCTTCCTTCCCTCCTTCCTTCTTTCCCTCCCTCCTTCTCTCTTTCCTTCCTTCCTTCCCTCCCCCTTTCTCTACTTCTTCCTTTGTCTCCTTTCTTCCCTTCCTGTTTCCATTCTTTGTTTACTTTTTATTTCCTTTTCTCCTTCCTTCCTTACCTCTTTCATGCCTTTCCTCCCCTTTTTCTTTCTACTTTCTCTTCTTCTTTCCTTCGGCACCTCTTTCTTTCCTTCCTTCCCTCTTTCCTTCTTTCCCTCCTTCCTTCTCTCTTTCTTTCCTTCCCCCTTTCCCTCCTTCATTCCTTCCCTTTTTCCCTCCTTCCTTTCTTCTCTCCTTCCTTCCTGTCTATTCTCCCCCAACACCATGGTAGAGTCCCTTCTAACTCTATTCTGAGTCTATTTAATATAGTAATATATAGTAGTAACATTATATTATATAGTAATATATATAACCATAATATATATAACATAATATATATGCATTATATAGCAATGTATATAATAGTAATATATAAAGTATTGTAATTTTATGTTATATATAACCAACCAGTGATCCAACATCCATCCATATATATGTGTGCGTTTGTCTACACTGCCATATAATCCAGTCCAAAGTAGATAATCTGGATTTTACATGGCAGTGTGGAAGGGGTGACTTTGGATGCATCTACACTGTAGATTTAATAAAGGAGGATGAAACTGTTGAGGAGAAAAAGGAAGGAAAGAAAGGGAGGATGGGAAGGGGTATACATATACATATATACATGTGTTTGTGAATAATATCTATCTATATCTATGGCTGGATGGCTCTTTGTCAGGAGGGCTTTGATTATGTTTTCTTGCCCTGGTGAAGGGAGTTGGACTGGGTGGCCTTGAGTATTTTCTGTTGGTCATGGGGGTTCTGTATGGGAAGTTTGGCCCCATTCTGTCATTGGTGGGTTCAGAACACTCTTTGATTATAGGTGAACTATAAATCCCAGTAATTACAACTCCCAAATGTCAAGGTCTATTTCTCCCAAACTCCATCTATGTTCATATTTGGGCATATGGAATATTCGTGCCAAGTTTGGTCCAGATCCATTATTGTTTGAGTCCATGGTAGTCTCTGGATGTAGGTGAACTACAACTCCCAAACTCAAAGTCAATGCTCACCAAACCCTTCTAGTGTTTTCTGTTGGTCATGGAAGTCCTGTATGCCCTGGTTGGTTCAATTCTATCATGCTATTTGATTGTAGGTGAAGTATAAATCTATCTATCTATCTATCTATCTATCTATCTATCTATCTATCTATCTACCTGGGCCCGGTCCTGTTCAACATCTTTATTAATGACTTAGATGAAGGGCTAGAAGGCAGGATCATCAAGTTTGCAGACGACACCAAATTGGGAGGGAGAGCCAATACTCCAGAGGACAGGAGCAGGATTCAAAACAATTTTGACAGATTAGAGAGATGAATGGCCAAAACTAACAAAATGAAGTTCAACAGTGACAAATGCAAGATACTCCACTTTGGCAGGAAAAATGAAATGCAAAGATACAGAATGGGGGACAAGGCCTGGCTCGAGAGCCGTACGTGTGAAAAAGATCTTGGAGTCCTCGTGGACAACAAGTTAAACATGAGCCAACAATGTGATGTGGCGGCAAAAAAAGCCAATGGGATTTTGGCCTGCATCAAGAGGAGCATAGTGTCTAGATCTAGGGAAGTCATGCTCCCCATGCTCTATTCCGCTTTGGGTAGACCACACCTGGAATATTGTGTCCAATTCTGGGCACCACAATTCAAGAGAGATATTGACAAACTGGAATGTGTCCAGAAGAGGGCGACTAAAATGATCAAGGGTCTGGAGAACAAGCCCTATGAGGAGCGGCTTAAGGAGCTGGGCATATTTAGCCTGAAGAAGAGAAGGCTGAGAGGAGACATGATAGCCATGTATAAATATGTGAGAGGAAGCCACAGGGAGGAGGGAGCAAGCTTGTTTTCTGCATCCTTGGAGACTAGGACACGGAGCAATGGCTTCAAACTACGAGAGGAGATTCCATCTGAACATGAGGAAGAACTTCCTGGCTGTGAGAGCCGTTCAGCAGTGGAACTCTCTGCCCCGGAGTGTGGTGGAGGCTCCTTCTTTGGAAGCTTTTAAACAGGGGCTGGATGGCCATCTGTCAGGGGTGATTTGAATGCAATATTCCTGCTTCTCGGCAGAATGGGGTTGGACCTGATGGCCCATGAGGTCTCTTCCAACACTTTGATTCTATGATTCTATGATCTATCTATGGCTGGATGGCTCTTTATCAGGAGGGCTTTGATTATGTTTTCTTGCCCTGGTGAAGGAAGTTGGACTGGGTGGCCTTGAGTATTTTCTGTTGGTCATGGGGGTTCTGTGTGGGAAGTTTGGCCCCATTCTGTCGTTGGTGGGTTCAGAACACTCTTGGATTATAGGTGAACTATAAATCCCTGTAACTACAACTCCCAAATGTCGAGGACCCATTTCTCCCAAACTCCATCTATGTTCATATTTGGGCATATGGAATATTTGTGCCAAGTTTGGTCCGGATCCATCATTGTTTGAGTCCATGGTAGTCTCTGGATGTAGGTGAACTATAACTCCCAAACTCAAAATCAATGCTCACCAAACCCTTCTAGTGTTTTCTGTTGGTCATGGAAGTCCTGTATGCCCCGGTTGGTTCACTTCTATCATGCTATTTGATTGTAGGTGAACTATAAATCCCAGCAACTACAACTCCCTATCTATCTATCTATCTATCTATCTATCTATCTATCTATGGCTGGACGGCTCTTTGTCAGAAGGACATTACGTTTTCTTGCCCTGATGAAGGGAGTTGGATTGGATGGCCTTAAGTATTTTGCGTTAGTCATGGGGGTTCTGTGCCTCGATTCTGTCGTTCGTGGGGTTCAGAATGCTCTTTGATTGTAGGTGAACTGTGAATACCAGTGACTACAACTCCCAAATGTCAAGATCTATTTCCCCCAAACTCCATCTGTGTTCATATTTGGGTGTATTGAGTGCTTGTGCCAAGTTTGGTCCAGATCCATCACTGTTTGAGTCCACAGTGCTCTCTGGCTATTGGTGAACTACAACTAAAATTAAAAAGAGAATTTTCTGGCTTTCAGTTTTGAAAACGCGTGTACTAGTAAATCAGGTTTCCATTTCATCCAATAAGTCATTTTCAATGGCCAAGGTTGCTAGTCTCTCTTGCCTGCCTTGCCTGCTGTGCATGTGTGGGGGCGCCTCAAGAGCACCCCTCAGGGATTTGCGCTATACGCAAATGCGTATTTTGCCTATTGCTTCAGCTGCCCCTGGTTGTGAGTGTTTTAATTGTATTTTCCTGTATGGCAGGGGATTGCCCCTGTGGTCTTTTCCCACTCAGTGATTTTGAGGTTGCTTACCCAAGTCTTAAAACCTACACTCGATAAACATGGAAGTCAACAGACAACTTTGGTAAATCAATCAATAAGTAAATTAGGAACACCACTCAGAAAACGGGAATTCCAGACAGGAAACAATTAGGGCTAGCTAACACCTCCCAACAAGGGATTCCCCCAGGCAGGAAGCAGCCAGGCTTTGAAGTTGCAAGGCCATACAGTACTAACCAAGCTTGTCAATTGCAACATTCATACTTGGTTCCAACAGACAAGAGTTCTTTCTCCTATCTGGACATCATTCCACAGATATATAAACAATGTATTGTCGAAGGCTTTCATGGCTGGAATCACTAGGTTCTTGTGGGTTTTTTTGGGCTATATGGCCATGTTCTAGAGGCATTTCTCCTGACGTTTCGCCTGCATCTATGGCAAGCGTCCTCAGAGGTAGTGAGGTCTGTTAGAATTAGGACAATGGGTTTATATATCTGTGGAATGGCTGGGCTGGGGCAAAGAGCTCTTCTCTGCTGGAGCTAGGTGTGAATGTTTCAACTGACCACCTTCATTAGCATTTGAAGGCCTGGCTGAGCCTGGGAAAATCTTTTGTTGAGAGGTGTTAAGATGTGCCTGGTTGTTTCCTCTCTGCTGTTTTTCTGTTGTGATTTTAGAGTTTTTTAATACTGGTAGCCAGATTTTGTTCATTTTCATGGTCTCTTCCTTTTTGTTGAAATTGTCCACATGCTTGTGGATTTCAATGGCTTCTCTGTGTAGTCTGACATGGTGGTTGTTGGTGTGGTCCAGCATTTCTGTGTTCTCAAATACACACTACTTGCCTTGTTTCCAACAGACCTCACAACCTCTGAGGATGCCTGTGATAGATGTAGGTGAAATATCAGGAGTGAATGCTTCTAGAACATGGCCAGACACCCTGGAAATCCCACAACAATCCAGTGATTCCCAAACTCAAAGTCAATGCCCATCGAACTCTTCTAGTGTTGTCTGTTGGTCATGGGAGTTCTGTGTGCCGAATTTGGTTCAATTCCATCGTTGATGGAGTTCAGAATGCTATTTGATTGTAAGTGAACTATAAATCCCAGCAACTACAACTCCCAAATGACAAAATCATTTTTTTTGAGTGAAGGACATACATTGGGTTGTTAGGTGTCTTGTGTCCAAATTTGGTGTCAATTCGTCCAGTGGTTTTTGAGTTCTGTTAATCCTACAAACGAACATTACATTTAGATGGGGATTATTGTAATAAGCATTTGCACTTCACAGCCACTTCCTAAAGCACTCCTATAACAACTAGTGAAATCTAACCCCATTTTTTCCAGCCCCGTTTTTACCTGTCAGGTCACTAAAGCGGGTGACGCCGTATTGCGCGGTGCCGAGCTCCGAAGCCTGCAAGGCATGGCTGACTTCTAGGTTATGGATGAAAACCTTGAAGCGGTGCTTTGTCTCTAGGTTGAGAGAAATCGAAAATATAGTCAAATTCCGAAAAAGTATTGTAATATATATATATATATATATGTCATCATGATGGATTTTATGTAGGGAAGGGCTTCTAGATACAAACATCCCCAGATTGGAAATGTTACTGTTTGGACTATGTGCTGTCACACGCTGGGAATACCAGTTGGCTTTTGAACAGGACGTGCTCTTTGTGCCCAGCGGGAAGCCGGGGTGCCTCGAGTGAGAGGCCCTAAGGATTTTCCTATACAGAGTCTTTAGAAGCTTGAAAGGTTTCACAAAGTCCTTTATTATTCCTTAAGTCTTCAACAAACAATCAAATACTTCTCAGATTGAAGTCGATAGGAGCTCTTGGAGGGTCGTCCCCAGGAGGAGGGACCCTGAGACCCCACCAAAGAGGGATCGCTACTTTGGCGAGCTAGAGAAGCCTGATTTCAGCAATTTTATTAAATTCAAAATTCAAAATAAATCTCACCAAAGTTGAAGAAGTGGCACCGAGGTGTTTTTATTCGTGATTCAGCTAAAAAGAATGCAATGTAGCAATCATTCGCCTACAAAGCATGCCAGTAGAGATCAGAGACATTTTTATAGGTGTGAAGGTGTGGTTAAAACTGACTGCCACCAAATGTGAAGGAGGGAAGCCGGGCAACGATCAATATCAGCTTAGGAGCTATTTTATAAAGGGACTATTAATTACAGAAGGCTTTATTCATTTGATAGCGTAGTGTTTACTGTCCCTGGCTTGACTTTACTTCTTATGCAGGCTGTTTGTCTTAAGAGAAACTGTATCAGGCAAGGCTTGAGGAAAACAGTAACAAGTTTATTTTAACAGGAGTATAACATGTTTAACTGTTTCTTCACAAGAGGCACAAATCTTGATTGGTTACATTAGTAAGGTTTCATGAGTAATCTCAAGCACAGACTTCAAGAGGTTTCTATAAGCAGATGTAACTCTTCTGGACAACTGTCCTAATAAAACAAATAAGCTAAAAGGCTTATTTAACAGAATTGGCTCCCAGCCAAACCTTGATTCTTAACTCAGAATCAATAACCCCCTGTAGTTTTATCACTACCGGGTCCTTTTCTGTAACCCCTTTGGTCACCAATTAATTCCCTGAATCTCCACCCAGAGATTCAGTCTTCCCTATAGCACACCGGCTACAGACTCATTCCCTGAATCTCCACCCAGAGACTCAGTCTTCCCAGTAGCTCACTGGCTTACTGACTGCCACTTTCAAAAAGCTGCACCGTGAAGAGACAGTTGGCTCCACCCCCGTTGCTATGGCAACTCAGCTAACGCCAAGCCACCATCTCCAACAAAACATAATCCCCTATACTTACCATCCATAAACTACTGTTTAAATTACACATAACCAAAGGAATAAAATTTACACATTGTCACAATAGGGTTTACAGGTTTAGAAGTTTCAAAATTCCCGCCCTCCGCCCGGCTCGCAGGTGATTGGTTGACACGATAACAGCTGGGAGGAGGCTTGGTAGCCCGCCCTGCATCAGGGCCAATCACAGAGCTTCTCCACTGCGCAGGAACCAATGAGAGAGCTCCTACTGCTTCAGCGCCTTAGCGAATCAGGAGAAGGGAGGCGGGATGAGGATGAAACAATGGGCTGGTGAATGGATTAATGGGTTTTATGCCCAGGGGACCCTGAGTCCGAGAAATCCGGACTGCAAAGGTTGCCAGTCTATTGTCTTTTGATGGGTCTCGTTGATTGCTTTATCCGAGTCTTCTTGTCGCCATCAGATATGACACAATGAAAGGCTGGGGTGAATGTTTGTTGTGTCAAGTTTTGAAAGAAAAACAGTTTCGGGGGGGAAACCTTATGCGGATCTTCCTGCCCCCCAGTGTGGTGTGAGCAATGGGATCACACTGGGGGGCAGGAAGATCCTTTGTTCAGTGGCCCAACTCCGAAACTGAACAGAAGACCCTCAGATTATGTTTCCATGCACGAAGATCATGATAAGGGTTCTTATTGTGATTGCGGGCAGCTTCCTGGATGAGTTTCCCCAAGAGGGAGGGGAAGGGGCGATGGGTTGGGTGCCAGGGCAAAAATAAGGAAAAATACACGGGGAAATATAGGAATCCAAAGAAATTCATATCAAGCATCCCCTCCCACCCCCCACCCCCCAGAGAAATTGATCAAAATAATAATTTTAATAAAACATGTGTCCATAGTTCATACTGGGGAAGTTCGGACGTGAAAATAAGTTCATTAGAGCCAAAAATGATGTGTAGGAAGTCCAATAGTCATAAAAGGAGCTGGGTGGTTTCCATTGAGCGAAGGAAGGGATTCTTGCAGCGCCAAGATCAAGCTGGTCCTTAGTCCATGGGAAACTATAACTCCCTCCAAGGACTGGGGCCTTCCCTGAAAGCCTCATGGGGTCCTTGTTGTTGTTAGTGTCTTTGGAAAATTGACCAAGACTTAACCCCTTTGTGCAGTCTGGTACCCTTGCCCTTTGCAGAACTATAAGTTACCATCCCTTATTGGGGGGGAGGGGGGCATGCTCGACTTCAAGATCTTCAACAAGTCAATGCTTCAAGGCTTTGAATCAACTGGTGGCTTTCTTAATCTTGTCCACAAGGGACAGGCAACTATCTTCATGAACTGTTTCTTGTCTTTAAGAGGAAAACCCTTTTTAACTCCATCCTTGGGCAATCCACTTTCTAAACTTTGCTGGTGTGGGCTCTACTCCCGGCTCCAAACTGCTTCTTGGGTCCCGTGTAGACCTACCAGTCAAGGCTTTGTAGATTCTCCAGCTGGAGTCCTTTGGAACTGTTTCCCCCCGGATGCTGTGAGAAATGAAATTTCTCTACCAGTGGAGCTAATCCACCTCATCTAGCTAAGCTTTCCAGTGCAAGACTGACCTAAAATGGCTCCCTCTCCTCCCAGAGCCCTGGGGAAAGGGGCGGAACCAAAACTTAACAATGATTGATGGGTCATTGGCCCTATAAGTGCAAACCAAGGGAAGCCACCTTATTGCAAAATGCATGGGACTTTGGAATGTATGCAAACACTCAATAGAAAGAAGTAAGTTGGAGCTCCTGGTACAGCCGTACCAGCACAGACTACAATGTCCAAAATCCCTGGGATGGTGGTGAGAGCAGGTGGAATCCTATATCACCATCCATGTATGTAACTTTACGGACTTTTGCAGAGATTAGTGTGACTCTGTGGTCATCAGGATGGCAAAGGTATGCATTTGCATGTTGCTATGTTTTGTTTAAGTAAGGTTGGAATCCGGAGAGCGAGGTGAGCTCCTGCTGTTAGCCCCAGCTTCTGCCAACCTAGCAGTTCGAAAACATCCAAATGTGAGTATATCAATAAGGACCACTCTGGCGGGAAGGTAATGGCGCTCCCTGCAGTCATGCTGGCCACATGACCTTGGAGGTGCCTATGGACAAAGCTGGCTCTTTGGCTTATTTATTTTTTTATTTCCTATATTTATACCCCGCCCTTCTCAACCCCGAGGGGGGATTGTGGACGGCCTCACAAACACCATATGGTGTCGTCATAATAAAGCAATCAACAATACATTAAAATATTAAAAATATTAAAACAATAATTAAAACAATTGATTAACACACGGCTATTAAAATCAGAGTCTAAAATCCAGTCTGTTAAAATCTTATTTTACTAATTGAACACTTGGTCCCGAAGACAGGTCTTAATTTTTCTTCTAAAAGACTGGAGGGAAGTGACCATTCTGATGTCTCTGGGGAGAGTGTTCCACAGGCAGGGAGCCACTGATGAGAAGGCCCTGTCCCTCGTCCCCACCAATTGCATTTGCGATGTCTGTAGGGTCGAGATGATCTTAAGTTTTGTAACTGTGAGAGCTGTTCAGCAGTGGAACTCTCTGCCCCAGAGTGTGGTAGAGGCTCCTTCTTTGGAAGCTTTTAAACAGAGGCTGTATGGCCATCTGTCGGGGGTGCTTTGAATGTGATATTCCTGCTTCTTGGCAAGGGGTTGGACTGGATGGCCCATGAGGTCTCTTCCAACTCTACGATTCTATTATTCCATCGGCGTTGCCTCTGAAAAATCCTGGGAAGCCCTGGCCCTTGAGTGCTCTAACTGGAGGTCAGCTGTGACCAGCAGTGCTGCAGATTTCAAAGAGCATGAAATGAGAGCGAAAGGGGAAAACGTGCCAAGAGTGAAGCGTATCAAGCCAACCCTGACCGGGAACTCCTTCCACCTGGAAATTGATGTCCTCACCGTGGAAGAATAGGGCTCCAGAGTCATGTATTCACCTCCAAGACCCTATGCTTGGTAGGTCATCATGCTTGGACAATGAGTAAGTGTCATCACCATGTGGGTCAAGAATAGGGTTCCACAGTCATGTATCCACCTCCAAGACCCTACGCTTGGTAGGCCATCATGCTCGGAGAATGAGTAAGTAAGGCCAACTTTCATATTCCCCAAACAGGATGACGAATGGAGCTTACCTTCTTGACTCTGGTAGGTTTTGTTGAACTGCCTCATAAAATCCTGAAACATCTGGGCCATTTGAGTCTGCAGGAAAGACATCAAGGTGAAGAGAATGGTAAGTCTCCCAGCCTGGATATTATTCCATAGATAGATAAACCCCACTTACCTACTTTGCAACAAACCTCACAACTTCTGAGGATGCCTGCCATAGATGTGGGCAAAACGTCAGGAGAGAATGCTTCTGGAACATTTTTATTTATCGTGTCAACCAGACCATTGTATTACATTTCTAACCGAACAAAACAAACAAACAGATAAAAACACACAAAGTTTGCAAACTTGGTAGTTGGTTAAATGTCCATTGACCAGTATCTGGCCACTTGGAGTGCCTCTGGTGTTGCCGCAAGAAGGTCCTCCATTGTGCATGTAGGTTGCATTGCAACAGGTGGTCTGTGGTTTGCTCTTCTCCACACTCACATGTCGTGGATTCCACTTTGTGGCCCCATTTCTTAAGGTTGGCTCTGCATCTCGTGGTGCCAGAGCGCAGTCTGTTCAGCGCCTTCCAAGTCGCCCAGTCTTCTGTATGCCCGGGGGGAGTCTCTCATCTGGTATCACTCACGGATTGAGGTGCTGGATTTGAGCCTGCCACTTTTGGACTCTTGCTTGTTGAGGTGTTCCAGTGAGTGTCTCTGTAGATCTAAGAAAATTATTTCTTGATTTGAGTCGTTGACGTGCTGGCTGATACCCAAACGGGATGAGCTGGAGATGTCACTGCCTTGGTCCTTTCACTATTGGCTGCTACTTCCCGGCGGATGTCAGGTGGTGCAATACCGGCTAAGCAGTGGTGTAGGGCGAAGACAACCCGTGATAATGCGGCATGTCTCATTAAGATCCACATCCACTGTTTTAGTGTGGTGAGATGTGTTCCACACTGGGCATGCATACTCAGCAGCAGAGTAGCATAGCGCAAGGGCAGATGTCTTCACTGTGTCTGGTTGTGATCCCCAGGTTGTGCAAGTCAGCTTTCATATGATATTGTTTCTAGCGCCCACTTTTTGCTTGATGTTCAGGCAGTGCTTCTTGTAGGTCAGAGCATGGTCCAGAGTGACTCCCAGGTATTTGGGTGCGCTGCAATGCTCCAGTGGGATTCCTTCCCAGTTCATCCTCAGAGCTCGGGATGCTTGTCTGTTCTTAAGGTGAAAGGCGCATGTCTGTGTTTTAGATGGGTTAGGGATCAGCTGGTTTTCCCTGTAATAGGCAGTAAGAGCACCTAAAGCTTCAGAGAGCTTCTGTTCTCCCATCTCAAAGCTCCCTGCTTGAGCGGTGATGGCACGATCGTCAGCATAGATGAAACTCTCTGTCCCTTCTGGCAGTGGCTGGTCATTTGTGTAGATGTTGAACATGGATGGAGCAAGCACGCTCCCCTGAGGCAGGCCGTTCTTCTGTTTCCGCCCTCTGCTTCTCTGGCCCTGGAACTCAACAAAAAAGTTCCTGTTTTGTAGCAGGTTTCCTATGAGGCGGGTGAGGTGGTCGTCCTTTGTGGTATTATAACATGAATGCTTGATGGCAACTTTGCAACAGCAAGGTGACGGGTCCACCTGTTGCATTTCTGCCTGACGATCCCAGCATAGAATCCTAGAGTTGGAAGAGACCTCATGGGCCATCCAGTCCCAGGGGTGGCTCAACCATTACGCAAAGTAAGCACTCGCAGTATAGTTGATTTTGCCCAGGGGCGCTCTTGAGGCCCTCTTGAGGGAAAATAGACCTTGACATATGCGAGTTGTAGTTACTGGGATGTATAGTTCACCTACAATCAAAGCGCATTCTGAACTCCACCAATGATGGAACTGAACCAAATATGGCATACAGAACTTCCACGACGAACAGAAAATATATATCAATGATTGGTTGGGGGGGGGGGGGGGGTGCACGCCAAAATACTGTTTGCTTACCATTGAAAATTACCTCTGTCCAACCCCATTCTGCCAAGAAGCAGGAAAATAGCATTCAAAACACCCCCGACAGATTGCCAACCAGCCTCTGTTTAAAAGCCTCCAAAGAAGGAACCTCCACCACACTGCGGGGCAGAGAGTCCCACTGCTGAACAGGTCTTACAATCAGGAAGTTCTTCCTAATGTTCAAGTGGAATCTCCTTCCTTGTAGTTTGAAGCCATTTCTCCATGTCCTAGTCTTCAGGGCAGCAGAAAACAAGCTTGCTCCCTCTTCCCTATGACTTCCTCTCACGTATTTATACATGGCTATCATATCTCCTCTCAGCCTTCTCTTCTTCTGGCTAAACATGCCCAGCTCTTTAGGCCGCTCCTCATAGACAGAGGCGGCCCTAGGTAATTTTCAACGGTAAGCAAACAGTATTTTGGCATCCCCCAACCAACCATTGAAATATATTTTCTGTTCGTCGTGGGAGTTCTGTGTGCCATATTTGGTTCAATTCCATCATTGGTGGAGTTCAGAATGTTCTTTGATTGTAGGTGAACTATACATCCCAGCAACTACATTTGCCGCACTTGCTCCCTTGCCTGGCCCGCTTTGGGTCTGGAGGCGTGCCTGAAGACCCCGGCGTGTGCACCAAAAGTCACCTCTTCTCCTGACTTTCTCTTCAGCCATTGGGACCAAGAGAGAGAGAGAGAGAGAGAGAGAGGTGGAGATGCCCACCTTTCCTGAAGGTAGGCGCAAAAACAAAGGACTGGGAGCGGAGGTGGGAGATACCTCCAGCCGGAGGGGCTCTCTCTCTCTCTCTCTCTCTCTTGGTCCCAGTGGCTGAAGAGAAAGTCAAGAGAAGAGGCGACTTTTGGTGCGCACGCTGGGGTCTTCAGACACGCCTCCGGACCCAAAGTGGGCCAGGCGCAGCGGCTCTGCCCCTTGCCCCCCCCCCCCCCCCCGCGGATTGGGGAGAGGAGAGGGAGGCGGGTGGAGCACTGGGGGATCGGGAAAGGGAGCCGGTCATGGGGAAGGGATCGAACGCGGAGAACGATTGAGCGCCAGCTCTGCTCGCACACCCGGTGGCCGGGGTGGAGCAGGAACGAGAGGGGCTAGGAGAGGCCCCTTTGGGAAGAGGATCGCCTGGCAGCGAGGCAAGAAAGCCGAGGCTCCCCCCAGACTGCTAGGGCTGTTGTGAGCTGAGGGGACGCACCTCAAGTGGTGGTTAAGGCGCATTTACAGAGGCGCCTCTGCGCCCCTGGCAAAAAAAGTGTTCTGCGACTGCTTACTTCGCATAATGGACGAGCCACCCCTGCTCATAGGGCTTGTTCTCCAGACCCTGGGTAGAATGACTTTCACATATTTATACATGGCTATCATGTCTCCTCGCAGCCTTCTCTTCTTCTAGCTAAACATGCTCAGCTCTTTAAGCCGCTCCTCATAGGGCTTGTTCTCCAGACCCTTGATCATTTGAGTGGCCCTCCTCTGGACAAATTCCAGCTTGTCAAGATCTCGCTTCAATTGTGGTGCCCAGAATTGGACACAATATTCCAGGTGTGGTCTAACCAAGGCAGAATAGAGCATGGGGAGCATGACTTCCCTGGAATCTAGACACTATAGAGGCCAAAATCTCGTTGGCGTTTTTGTTTTTTGCCGCCACATCACATTGTTGGCTCATGTTTAACTTGTTGTTGAGTATGAAGAAGGCGGAAGGAGGCTTTTTGAAAGTGAGCCAAGACAAAATAATAATAAATAATTAATAATAATAATAGTAAAAATAATTAATAATAATAATAATAATTAATAATAATAATAAATCCCTTCTCCCAATCTTTGCCACCCTTGCCCATTTCCTTACCATGCTTAAGTCTGGCGCCAGGGCGGCCTGAGCCTGAGTGGCCGAGATCCATGCCCCCGAAAGCATTGAGCAAAGGGACAACGCAGCCGCCCACATCATAGATGCAACCTGCTCAGCCGTGGTTAGGAGTGAAAGTCGTCAGATTGGCGAGGAGCGAGAGAGAAGTAGTTGAGGCGGGCTTGGTATCCGGGTGAAGGGGAAACCACTGAGGCAGGGAAAGTGGGGAGGGTGCCTTTGGGGAGGCTGAACCACACATTGAGAGTGCAAAGAGCTGTGGTTCTACCTCTGAGCATGTGCGGATTCAAATAACGTAATATAATATAATATATTGTATATACATATCTATATAAATAAAAATGATATGTTTGTTTGTGGGATTGACAGAACTCAAAAACCACTGGATGAATTGACATCAAATTTGGACACAAGACACCTAACAACCCAATGTATGTCTTCACTCAAGAAAATTGGGAGTTGTAGTTGCTGGGATTTATAGTTCACCTACAATCCAAAACATTCTGAACTCCACCAATGATGGAATTGAACTAAACTGTAGCACGTAAGACCAACAGAACACACTAGAAGGGTTTGGTGGGCATTGACCTTGAGTTTGGGAGTTGTAGTTTACCTACATCCAGAGAGCACTGTGGATTCAAACAATGATGGATCTGGACCAAACTTGGCATGAATATTTCATACGCCCAAATATGAACACAGATGGAATTTGGGGGAAAATAGACCTTGACATTTGGGAGTGGTAGATGCTGGGATTTATAGTTCACCTACAATCAAAGTACATCTACATTCAGAGATCAGTGTGGACTCAAAACAATGATGGATCTGGACCAAACCTCTACACAAATACTCAATATGACCAAATGTGAACACTGGTGGAGTTTGGGGAAAATAGAATATTGACATTAGAAAGTTGTAGTTGCTGGGATTTGTAGTTCAACTACAATCACAGAGTATTCTGAACCCCACCAACAATGGAATTGAACCAAACTTGGCACACAGTTCTCCCATGACCAACAGAAAATACTGGAAGGGTTTGTGGTGGGCAGTGTCCTTTGGTTTTGGAGTTGTAGTTCACCTACATCCAGAGAGCACTGTGGACTCAAACAATGATGGATCTTTACCAAACTCTACACTGATTTTATGAGGCCATAAAGAAGTCTCCAGCAAAGCATTCCAGCGGGGAAGCATGTGGGGAATGAGGAAGTGCTTCATCAGCGTCACAGATGGACGATAAAAGCGACAGCTCCCCTAGTGGCCAGAAAAAATTAAATAGCCTCTGTCTATGTCTGTAAATGTTTGTATGTCAAAAATAGGCATTGGATGTTTGCCATATATGGTACTCTGTAATCCACCCCGAGTGAGAAGGGCGGAATTTAAAAGCTGGTAAATAAATAAATAAATGAATAAATACACCAATACTCAATACTCCCAAATGTGAACACTGGTGGAGTTTGTGGAAAATAGAATCTGCGCATTTGGGAGTTTGTAGTTGGTGGGATTTATAGTTCACCTACAAGCAAAGAGCATTCTGAACCTCACCGACAATAGAATTGGACCAAACTTGGCACACAGTTCTCCCATGACCAACAGAAAATACTGGAAGGGTTTGGTGGGGCAGTGTCCTTTGGTTTTGGAGTTGTAGTTCACCTACATCCAGAAAGCACTGTGGGCTCACAATGATGGATCTGGACCAAACTCTACACAAATACTCAATATGCCCAAATGTGAACACTAGTGGAGTTTGGGGGAAAATAGAATCTTGACATTTGGGAATTGTAGTTGCTGGGATTTATAGTTCACGTACAGTCAAAGAGCATTATGAACCCCACGAACAACAGAATCGGGCCAAACTTCCCACACAGAACCCCCTTGACCAGTTAGAAAATACTGGAAGGGGTTTGGTGGGCATTGTCCTTTGGTTTTGGAGTTGTAGTTCACCTACATCCAGAGAGCACTGTGGACTTGAACAATGATGGATCTGGACCAAACTCTACACGAATACTCAATATGCCCAAATGTGAACACTGGTGGAGTTTGGGGGAAAGTATAGTCTTGACATTTTGGAGTTGTAGTTGCTGGGATTTGTAGTTCACCTACAATCACAGAACATTCTGAACCCCACCAACTATGGAATTGAGCCAAACCTCCCACACAGAACCCTCATGGACCACCAGAGTGGGCCACAGCAATGCATGGCAGGGGACGGCTAATAATATTTATAATATTATAAATCTCTGTGTTGTATCGGCAAATAATGCATGCAGATCCCAGTAGGG
This sequence comes from Anolis sagrei, assembly GCF_037176765.1. Lineage (NCBI taxonomy): Eukaryota > Metazoa > Chordata > Lepidosauria > Squamata > Anolidae > Anolis > Anolis sagrei. The sequence goes on from NC_090032.1 coordinate 9,605,910, forward strand.
TGGCCTTTTGCAGCTAGCAGGTGGTAATTTTGTCAGCGCTGATTGTTTTTTAAGTGCAGGCCAAGGTCTTGAGGCACTGCACCCAGTGTGCCGATCACCACTGGGACCACCTTGACTGGCTTGTGCCACAATCTTTGCAGTTTGATCTTTAAATCCTCATATTATTATTATTATTTATTATTATTATTATTATTTAATAATTATTAATAATAATATTGCAAATAAACACTGCCTCCTTTCATGGGGGAATCGAAGCCACTTTTGTTGCCTCGCCTGCCTTCCCGCAAAACATAAGACTCTTGTCTCTTTGCTATTAATAGACTCCGCAGGTTGGTCGGGATGGGACGGATAAGGCAGGGAAGTCGGGGGCCACCGAGGTGGAGGGGAGAGGGTCAGGAATGTGCTCCGAGATTAGCTCTTCACAAACACCATGCTTTGCACCTGCGCCCAAGGTCTTTGCATCAAAGGGAAGTTGGAGTTGCAAGGGAGATGGAGAGGCACCGGTCGGTCCTTTCGAAGCCACGTCTGGGGCCTCCCTTTGAAGTCCAATCCAAGCCCCTTCTTGGAAGGGCCGGCTTTCATTAGGTTCGAAACCAACAACCACCCTTTTCTTTTCTCTGGCCTTTTGTTTATTGTGTTGATCGAAACGTCACATTGGAAGAGACCCCCCAAGGGCCATCCAGTCCAACCCAATTCTGCCATAAAGCGACACCATCCAAACCCTCCTGATAGATTCCAGCTTGTCAATATCTCTCTTCATCTTTGAGCCTTCTTGGAGAACGGGAGAAGTTCCAGCAGATTGGAGGAGGGCCAATGTGATCCCAATCTTCAAGAAGGGGAAAAAGGACGACCCAAACAATGACCAATGTCCGGTCAGCCTCACGCCGAGACCAGGCAAGAGTCTGGAAAAGATTGTTAAGGAAGTGGTCTACAAACACTTAGAAACAAATGCGGTCATCGCTAATAGTCAACATGGATTTATCAAAAACAAGTCATGCCAGACAGGGGCGGCTCAACCATTACGCAAAGTAAGCATTCGCAGTATAGTTGATGTTGCCCAGGGGTGCTCTTGAGGCCCTCTTGGGGGAAAATAGACCTTGACATATGTGAGTTGTCGTTACTGGGATGTATAGTTCACCTTGGGGTCCCGCAAGGCTCTATTCTTTCTCCCATGCTTTTTAACATCTACATGAAACCGCTGGGAGAGGTCATCCAGAGTTTTGGAGTTGGGTGCCATCTCTATGCAGATGACACACAACCCTACTACTCTTTTCCACCAAACTCCAAGGAAGCCCCAGACAGCTGTGGCTGTCTGGATGAGGGAGAACAAGCTGAAGATCAATCCCGACAAGACAGAGGTCCTTCTGGTCAATCGTAAACCGGATCGGGGTATAGGGTGGCAACCTGTGTTGGACGGGGTTACACTCCCCCTGAAGCCACAGGTCCGCAGTTTGGGAGTCCTCTTGGATTCATCTCTCACGCTTGAGGCTCAGGCGTCGGTGGTGGCCAAGAGGGCTTTTGCACAATTGAGACTCGTGCCCCAACTGCGACCGTACCTCATGAAGGCTGATCTGGCCAGGGTGGTCCATGCCTTGGTCACCTCTAGATTGGACTACTGTAATGCGCTCTACGTGGGACTGCCCTTGAAAACGGCTCGGAAATTCCAACTGGTCCAACGGGCGGTGGCCAGGATGTTAACTGGTGTTCCTTACAGAGAGAGGTCAACCCTCCTGTTTCAGGAGCTCCACTGGCTGCCGTTTATTTTCCGGTCCCAATTCAAGGTGCAAGTGCTCACCTACAAAGCCCTAAACGGTTTGGGACCCGCCTACCTGCGTGACTGCATCTCCGTTTATGAACCCACATGATCCCTCTGATCATCTGGAGAGGCCCTGCTCACGATCCCACCTGCGTCACAAGTGCGTTTGGTGGGAACGAGGGACAGGGCCTTCTCTGTGGTGGCCCCCCGACTCTGGAACTCTCTCCCCAAGGACATCAGACAAGCCGCAACTTTGGCAGTCTTTAGGAAGAGCTTGAAGACCTGGCTGTTCCAGTGTGCCTTCCCAGAGTAGGGAAACTCCTAGCATCACATCCCAAACGCACTTTATTAGAGATTTAAGATTGTTATTTATTTATTTATTTACTTTGCTTCTATACCGCTGTATCCCAAGCCCGAAGGCGACTCACGGCGGTTCACAAACAGTAAAAACAGTAGAAACAGCAGTGGTTCCATACAACATATAACAATTGACTTAACACATTATCCATAAATTGCCAATAAGCAATTACAATGCACAATTATGACAAAAAACAACCGTACCCAATCTTCTCATCATCCAAGCGTCGTCCAGGTTCGTCGTCCATTGTTCCATTCCTATGTTCCATTACCAGATTGCACTAAATTACTCAAACGCCTGCACAAACATCCAGGTCTTCCAGGTCTTTAAGATTGTCTGCACATTGCACCTACCCTAAAATCCTTACATTTCACCGGTCATGTCCAGCACTTTCAATTTTAGTCATTACAATAGGCCCGGCCCTAGTTTTAAATGTGCCATGATGTATTGTTTTGATGTTTTTATTGTTACTGCTTTAATGTTTATTGATTTGCTTTATGAGTTTTATTGTATTTGTTATGCTGTTGTTTTATTGAGGGTCTTGGCCTTTGTAAGCCGCACCGAGTCCTTCGGGAGATGTTAGCGGGGTACAAATAAAGATAATAATAATAATAATAATAATAATAATACAATCAAAGAACATTCTGAACTCCAGTAATGATGGAATTGAACCAAATATGGCACACCGAACTCCCACGACGAACAGAAAATATATATCAGTGATTGGTTTGGGGGGAGCACCAAAATACTGTTTGCTTACCATTGAAAATTACCTAGGGCCGCCTCTGATGCCAGACTAATCTGATCTCTTTATTCGATCAAGTTACAAGCTGGGTAGATGCGGGGAATGCCATGGATGGAGCGTACCTGGATTTCTGTAAGGCCTTCGACAAGGTCCCCCATGACCTTCTGGCAAGGAAACTAGTCCAATGTGGGCGAGGCAAAACTACGGTGAGGTGGATCTGGAATTGGTTAAATGGACGAACCCAGAGAGTGCTCACTAATGCTTCCTCTTCATCCTGGAAAGAAGTGACAAGTGGAGTGCCGCAGGGTTCCGTCCTGGGCCCGGTCCTGCTCAAGATCTTTATTCATGACTTTAGACAAAGCGTTAGAAGGCAGGATCATCAAGTTTGCAGACGCCACCAAATAGGGAGGGATAGCCAATACTCCAGAGGACAGGAGAAGGATTCAAAATGATCTTGACAGATTAGAGAGATGAATGGCCAAAACTAACAAAATGAAGTTCAACAGGGACAAATGCAAGATACTCCACTTTGGCAGAAAAAACGAAATGCAAAGATACAGAATGGGGGACGATGCCTGGCTCGAGAACAGTACGTGTGAAAAAGATCTTGGAGTCCTCGTGGACAAAAAGTTAAACATGAGCCAACAGTGTGATGAGGCAGGAAAAAAGCCAATGGGATTTTGGCCTCTATAGTGTCTAGATCCAGGGAAGTCATGCTCCCCGTGCTCTGTTCCGCTGTGGTTAGACCACACCTGGAATATTGTGTCCAATTCTGGGCACCACAATTCAAGAGAGATATTGACAAGCTGGAATGTGTCCAGAGGAGGGCGACTAAAACGATCAAGGATCTGGAGAACAAGCCCTATGAGGAGCGGCTTAAGGAGCTGGGCATGTTTAGCCTGAAGAAGAGAAGGCTGAGAGGAGATATGATAGCCATGTATAAATATGTGAGAGGAAGCCACAGGGAGGAGGGAGCAAGCTTGTTTTCTGCTTCCTTGGAGACTAGGACGCGGAACAATGGCTTCAAACTACAAGAAAGGAGATTCCATCTGAACATGAGGAAGAACTTCTTGACTGTGAGAGCCGTTCAGCAATGGAACTCTCTGCCCCAGAGTGTGGTGGAGGCTCATTCTTCGGAGGCTTTTAAGCAGAGGCTGGATGGCAATATTGCATTTGAATGCAATATTCCTGCTTCTTGGCAGAATGGGGTTGGACTGGATGGCCCATGAGGTCTCTTCCAACTCTAGGATTCTATGATTCTATGAATTGTGCTGCCCAGAATTATACGCAATATTCCAGATGAGGTGTAACCAAGGCAGAATAGAGCATGGGTAGAATGACTTTCACATATTTATACATGGCTATCATGTCTCCTCGCAGCCTTCTCTTCTTCTGGCTAAACATGCTCAGCTCTTTAAGCCGCTCCTCATAGGGCTTGTTCTCCAGACCCTTGATCATTTGAGTCGCCCTCCTCTGGACACATTCCAGCTTGTCCATATCTCTCTTGAATTGTGGTGCCCAGAATTGGACACAATATTCCAGATGTGGTCTAACCAAAGCGGAATAGAGCATGGGGAGCATGACTTCCCGGGATCTAGACTCTATAGAGGCCAAAATCCTGTTTTGTTTTTTTGCTGCCACATCACATTGTTGGCTCATGTTTAACTTGTTGTCCACGAGGACTCCAAAATCTTTGAGTATGAAGAAGGCCAGGAGGATGCTTTTGATCATTTCAGTCGCTCTCATACAATATATATAACAAAATTCCTGCTATTTGAATCCAATCCTCCATGGTGTCTAAAAAAGCCACAGGAAACAAACCTGCGCACTCCTCAATGTCACCGCCTTTCCGATATTTCAACACGGATACAACGTTTGGAGATATTTTTACTCCTGCTTTCGCAGAAAAGGCCTCCCTGATCTAAATGGAGCGGGCGGATATCTCGCTGGCCCTGTCCTCCAAAAGAGTCCAAATATTTAGGCAGCTCGGCTGAATCCGCATCAACAAACCACTCCCGAAAGAAAGGAGGAATCCTATTGTTGAAGTACAACTCCATCCCTGGCACACACAAACACACAGCGTTGGCTGGGGAGATAAACATGGCAGAGAAATAACAATATTGTATTGTTGAAGGCTTTCATGGCTGGAATCACTAGGTTCTTGTAGGTTTTTTCGGGCTATATGGCCATGTTCTAGAGGCATTTCTCCTGATGTTTCGCCTGCATCTATGGCAAGCATCCTCAGAGGTTGTGAGGTCTGTTGGAAATAGGAAAATGGGTTTATTTATCTGTGGAATGACTGGGGTGGGGCAAAGAGCTCTCTGCTGAAGCTAGGTGTGAATGTTTCATTAGCATTTGAAGGCCTGGCTGAGCCTGGGAAAATGTTCTGTTGAGAGGTGTTAAGATGTGCCTGGTTGTTTCCTCTCTGCTGTTTTGCTGTTGTAATTTTAGAGTTTTTTTACATACTGGTAGCCAGTACAAATGAACAAAATCTGGCTACTAGTATTAAAAAACTCTAAAATTACAACAGCAAAACAGCAGAGAGGAAACAACCAGGCACATCTTAACACCTCTCAACAGAACATTTTCCCAGGCTCAGCCAGGCCTTCAAATGCTAATGAAGGTGGTCAGCTGAAGCATTCACACCTAGCTCCAGCAGAGAAGAGCTCTTTGCCCCACCCCAGTCATTCCACAGATATATAAACCCATTGTCCTACTTCCAACAGACCTCACTACCTCTGAGAATGCTTGCCATAGATGCAGGCGAAACGTCAGGAGAGAATGTCTCTAGGCCATGGCCATATAGCCCGAAAAAACCTACAAGAACCCAATAACAATATTGCTTCTTTTCCAAACGATGACTAGGTCTTCTTCCCTTTATTTATTTATCGTGTCAGGAGCAAACCAAACAGCTGTATTGGATTTTTAACAAACAAACAAACAAATCACAAAGTTTGCAAGCTTGGTATTTGATTAAATGGCCTTTGACCAGTATCTGCCCACTTGGAGTGCTTCTGGTGTTGCCGCAAAAAGGTTCTCCATTGTGCACAGGGGCGGCGCAACCATTACGCAAAGTAAGCATTTGCGGAATATTTGATTTTGCCAAGGGGTGCTTTTGGGGGAAAATAGACCTTGACATATGCGAGTTGTAGTTACGGGGGGGGGGGGGGGGGGAATACTGTTTGCTTACCACTGAAAATTACCTCTGGTTGCAGAAATTTCTCCTTATTTGGAGACCTTGAAACAAGAGTATCTTTCGGGAGTGCCAGAGTGGTGCCTTCATGCCTAGCAGAACAGGGTTGGACTAGATGGCCCTTAGGGATCCCTTCCAACTCTAAGATCCGATGGCTATCTGTCTGCACACTGTCATGCTCATTGCAAATGGTGGAGTCGCATCCTTTGGCAGGTGCAGGGCCCTCCCCATGGCCGCCCCACATTCCCTCCTCCTCCGCCTGCTTGCTGCTGACCTTGGGGGTGTCTGGCAGGCTTGGCGGAGACGTGCTTGGAAGCCGCTCAAGAGGCCGCCGGTCCCGCCTTGGCCGAGACAAACAACAACAAGGGTGGCACGGTCCTTCATTAAGCTCTCCTAAGAGTCTTGTTGATATCCTGCAAAGCACAACAATAACAACCAGGTCCCAGGATGAGACTGGGCGGAAAGAGGCAGCGAAGGCAAGAGGAAGGAACACATCCAACAAAGGAAAATCATAGAATCAAAGGGTTGGAAGAGACCTCATGGGCCATCCAGTCCAACCCCATTCTGCCAAGAAGCAGGAATATTGCATTCAAATCACCCCTGACAGATGGCCATCCAGCCTCTGCTTAAAAGCTTCCAAAGAAGAAGCCTCCACCACACTCCGGGGCAGAGAGTTCCACTGCTGAACGGCTCTTACAGTCAGGAAGTTCTTCCTCATGTTCAGATGGAATCTCCTTTCTGTCTGGACGGTAATTGTTTGGGTCATCCTTTTTTCCCTTCTTGAAGATTGGGACCACATTGGCCCTCCTCCAATCTGCTGGAACTTCTCCCGTTCTCCAAGAACTCTCAAAGATGATTGCCAATCATAGAATCATAGAATCAAAGAGTTGGAAGAGACCTCATGGGCCATCCAGTCCAACCCCATTCTGCCAAGAAGCAGGAATATCGCATTCAAATCACCCCTGACAGATGGCCATCCAGCCTCTGCTTAAAAGCTTCCAAAGAAGGAGCCTCCACCACACTCTGGGCAGAGAGTTCCACTGCTGAACGGCTCTCGCAGTCAGGAAGTTCTTCCTCATGTTCAGATGGAATCTCCTCTCTTGTAGTTTGAAGCCATTGTTCCGCGTCCTAGTCTCCAAGGAAGCAGAAAACAAGCTTGCTCCCTCCTCCCTGTGGCTTCCTCTCACATATTTATACATGGCTATCATATCTCCTCTCAGCCTTCTCAATGGTTCCGAGATGACTTCCGCTAGTTCCTTCAGTACTCTTGGGTGTAGTTGATCTGGCCCTGAAAGGGGACTTGAACTCATTTAGAGCGGTCAGGTATTCCTGGACGACTTGTTTCCCAATTTGGGGTCGGATGTCCTCTAATCCCTCATCCACTCCATCTTGCTGAGGTTGAAGATGACTTCCTTTTTGTGAGAAGACCGAGGCAAAGATGGCATTAAGTAGTTCTGCCTTTTTCCTAACCCCTGTCAGCATTGCCCCATCTTCTCCTCGAAGAGGCCCTATCGCCTCCTTGTTTTTCCTTTTTCTACTGACATAAGAAAAGAAGCCCTTTTTATTGTTTTTTATGTCCCTGGCGAGCCTGAGCTCGTTTTGTGCTTTAGCCTTGTGGACATTTTCCCTACAGGTGTTGGCTATTTGTTTGAATTCTTCTTTGGTGATTTCTCCCTTTTTCCACTTCTTGTGGAAAAAGGGAGAAATAAATACACAAATGACATCATGTCGCTGTATGATGTTGAATTCTGGGATGCACTGCTGGGATGCACTGACTCCCAATTTGGGGAGCACTGATACCCAATCATGGGGGCGTCAGGTGTTGGATATGGGGAAGGAAGGGGTTTAAAATGGAAGCTTCTCCTTGGGCCTTGAAGTGCTTGAAGGAGATTGAAAAAGTGTGCAAAACACCCAATGAGTGCATCACTAACAACAACAAAACATCAACAATCTCACATATTTATGCATAGCTATCATATCTCCTCTCAGCCTTCTCTTCTTCAGGCTAAACATGCCCAGCTCCTAAAGCCGCTCCTCATAGGGCTTGTTCTTCAGACCCTTGATCATTTTAGTCGCCCTCCTCTGGACACATTCTAACTATTACAGGGAACACCAGCTGATTCCTAATCCATCTAAAACACAGACATGTGCTTTTCACCTCAAGAACAGACAAGCATCCCGAGCTCTGAGAATGACCTGGGAAGGAATCCCACTGGAGCATTGCAGCACACCCACATACCTGGGAGTCACTCTGGACCGTGCTCTTACCTACAAGAAGCACTGTCTGAACATCAAGCAAAAGGTGGGTGCTAGAAACAATATCATACGAAAGCTGACTGGCACAACCTGGGGATCACAACCAGACACAGTGAAGACATCTGCCCTTGCGCAATGCTACTCTGCTGCTGAGTACGCATGTCTAGTGTGGAATAAATCTCACCACGTTAAAATAGTGGATGTGGCTCTTAATGAGACATGCCGCATTATCACAGGGTGTCTGCGCCCTACACCACTGGAGAAATTACACTGTCTAGCCGGCATTTCACAACCTGACATCTGCCGGGAAGTAGCAGCCAATAGTGAAAGGATCAAGGCAGTGACATCTCCAGTTCATCCCCTGTTTAGGTATCAGCCAGCATGTCAACGACGTAAATCAAGAAATAATTTTCTAAGATCTACAGAGACACTCGCTGGAACACCTCAGCAAGCGAGAGTCCAAAAGTGGCAGGCTCAAACCCAGAACCTCAATCCATGGCACTGAACAGACTGCGCTCTGGCACCACGAGATGCAGAGCCAACCTTCAGAAATGGGGCTACAAAGTGGAATCCACGACATGCAAGTGTGTAGAAGAGCAAACCACTGACCACCTGCCGCTATGCAACCTGAGCCCTGCCACATGCACAATCAGAGGTGGCCCTAGGTAATTTTCAACGGTAAGCAAACAGTATTTTGCCCCCCCCCCCCCCAACCAATCACTGATATATATTTTCTGTTCGCCGTGGAAGTTCTGTGTGCCATATTTGGTTCAATTCCATCATTGGTGGAGTTCAGAATGCTCTTTGGTTGTAGGTGAACTATACATCCCAGTAACTACAACTCGCATATGTCAAGGTCTATTTTCCCCCAAGAGCGCCCCTGGGCAAAATCAACTATACTGCAAGTGCTTACTTTGCGTAATGAGTTAGCCGCCCCTGTCTGCAACCCTCCTCGAATGTTGTGCATCTCAATCCTGAATAGCATTTACAGTCAAGGATCGAAGATCTTCCTAAATCTAGTGTACCCCATGTTGTGGTGACCCCCAACCATAACATTCCCTTTGTTGATTTTGTCATTTGGGAGTTGTAGGTGCTGGGATTTATAGTTCACCCACAATCAAAGAGCATTCTGAATTCAACCAATGATGGATCTGAACCAGACTTGACATGAATACTCAATATGCCCAAAAGTGAACACTGGTGGAGTTTGTGAAATAGATCTTGACATTTGAGAGTTGTAGTTGCTGGGATATATAGTTCACCTACAATCAAAGAGCATTCTGAACTCCACCAGTGATGGAACTGAACCAAACTTGGCCCCCAGAACTCCCATGACCAACAGAAAATACTGAAAGGATCCAGTGGGAAATGACCTTGAGTTTTGGAGTTGTAGTTCACCTGCATCCAGAGAGCACTCTGGACTAAAGCAATGATGGATCTGGACCAAACTTGGCACGGATCCTCAATATGCCCAAATGTGAACAGTGATGGAGTTTGGGGCAAATGGATCTTGACATTTGGAAGTTGAGGTACTGGGATTTATAGTTCACCCACAATCAAAGAGCATTCTGAATTCAACCAATGATGGATCTGAACCAGACTTGACATGAATACTCAATATGCCCAAAAGTGAACACTGGTGGAGTTTGTGAAATAGATCTTGACATTTGAGAGTTGTAGTTGCTGGGATATATAGTTCACCTACAATCAAAGAGCATTCTGAACTCCACCAGTAATGGAACTGAACCAAACTTGGCCCCCAGAACTCCCATGACCAACAGAAAATACTGAAAGGATCCAGTGGGAAATGACCTTGAGTTTTGGAGTTGTAGTTCACCTGCATCCAGAGAGCACTCTGGACTAAAGCAATGATGGATCTGGACCAAACTTGGCACGGATCCTCAATATGCCCAAATGTGAACAGTGATGGAGTTTGGGGCAAATGGATCTTGACATTTGGAAGTTGAGGTACTGGGATTTATAGTTCACCCACAATCAAAGAGCATTCTGAATTCAACCAATGATGGATCTGAACCAGACTTGGCATGAATACTCAATATGCCCAAAAGTGAACACTGGTGGAGTTTGTGAAATAGACCTTGACATTGGAGAGTTGTAGTTGCTGGGATATATAGTTCACCTACAATCAAAGAGCGTTCTGAACTCCACCAAGGATGGAACTGAACCAAACTTGGCACACAGAACTCCCATGACCAACAGAAAATAGTGAAAGGGTCCAGTGGACAATGACCTTGAGTTTTGGAGTTGTAGTTCACCTACATCCAGAGAGTACTGTGTGATCCATCAAAACAATGATGAATCTGTACCAAACTTGGCACAAATATTCAATATGCCCAAATATGAACACTGGTGGAGTTTGGAGAAAATAGACCTTGACATTTGGGAGATGTAGTTGCTGGGATATACAGTTCACCTTCAATCAAAGCACATACTGAACCTCACAGTTGGTCAAATTGGGCCAAACTTCCCACATGGAACTCCCATGAGCAACAGAAAATACTGTGTTTTCTGATAGTCTCTTTTGTTGTCCTTCTCTGTAGGTTTTCAAGCAGAGGCTGTATGGCCATCTGTCGGGAGGGTTTTGATGGTGTCTTCCTGCCTTTCAGAATGGGGTTGGACTGGATGGCCCTTGGGGTCTCTTCCAACTCCTGGCACAGTCTAGCCATGCCCCCTTGGGCGGGAAAAAGCTGGCACTCGACGCTCCTTGTCTTGTCCCTGTTGTCGGAGTAGCCGGCTTGCAAAAAATGCCAAGGTCACAACAATGTTGGGGGAGAGGCAGATAAAAGTGGGTTCCCACAGTCTGGTCTCCTGAGCGCTCAGCCAGCGGCCAAGTGCGCATCCCTCCTCTTGCCAGCACCATGCTCCACCTGCTCCTTGCGAGTGGCTTCCTCACCGGGGCCTTGCTATGGGCGGCCCCCCGGGAGACGGACTTGGACGAGGACCATCCCCTGGAAACCACTGTGTTGACCCTCAACGAAAGGTAAGCCAACTCAAGGGATGCAGGTGTGGCTTGGCATCCAAAATAGGGGCGAGTTTGGACATCCAAATGCAATACACTGCAATACAGTGAAGCTGGGCTTTGATCCTCAGGTGTGTTTACACTGGAGAATTAATGCAGTCCAAGTGAAATAGATTTCTGATGACTCTTAAGGTTTGCAGGCCTGCATTCTCAGTTGCTTTGCATTTCTTTTCCTTCTATGGCTTATCCCTCTCATAGATTTGGGGATTTCCATATATATAATACTTTGCTGTGGCCATCCTTCCCTCCCTCTTTCTCTCTTTTTCCTTATTCCTTCACTCCCCCTTTCCTTCCCTTTTCTTCTTTCCTTCTCTCCTTTCTTCCCTCTCTACCTCTTTCCCTTCTTCCTTCGATCCCCCTTTCCTTTTATTCTTTCCTTCTCTCCTTCCTTCCTTCTCTACCCCTTTCTTTTCTTCCCCCTTTTCTTTTCCTCTTTCTCTCCTTCCTTCCTTCCTTCCTTCCTTCCTTCCTTCCCTTTTTGCTTCCATCCTTCCTTCTGTCTTCCCTTCTTTCCTTCCCTCCCTCTTTCTCTCTTTTCTTCCTTCTCTACCTCTTTCCTTCCTTCATTCACTCCCTTTTTCCTTCCTTTCCTTTTTTCTTTCCTTCTCCTTCCTTCCTTCTCTACCCCTTTCTTTCCTTCCCCTTTTCTTTTCCTCTTTCTCTCCTTTCTTCCTTCTCTACCTCTTTCCTTCCTTCCTTCCCTTTTTGCTTCCATCCTTCCTTCTGTCTTTCCCTCTTTCCTTCCTTTCCTTTTTCTTTCCTTCTCTCTCTCCTTCCTTCCTTCTCTACCCCTCTTTTTCCTTCCTCTTTTCTCTTTCTCTCCTTTCTTCCTTCTCTATCTCTTTCCTTCCTTCGTTTTTGCTTCCATCCTTCTTCCTGTCTTTCCTTCTTTCTCTTCCTTCCTTCTCTACCTCTTTCCTTCCTTCCCTCCCTTTTCTTTTTTCCTTCTCTCCTTTTTCCCCCTCTCGCTACCTCTTTTCTTCCTCCCGTTTTCTTTTCCTTCCCTTTCTCTCCTTTCTTCCTTCTCTACCTCTTTCCCTACTTCCTTCGATCCCTCTTTCCTTTTTTCTTTCCTTCTTCCTTCCTTCTCTACCCCTTTCCTTCCCCTTCTTTTCCTCTTTCTCTCCTTTCTTCCTTCTCTACCTCTTTCCTTCCTTCCCTTTTTGCTTCCATCCTTCCTTCTGTCTTCCCTTCTTTCCTTCCCTCCCTCTTTCTCTTTCTTCCTTCTCTACCTCTTTCCCTTCTTCCTTCACTCTCCCTTTCCTTCTTTTCCTTTTTTCTTTCCTTCTCTCCTTCCTTCCTTCTCTGCCCCTTTCTTTCCTTCCCCTTTTCTTTTCCTCTTTCTCTCCTTTCTTCATTCTCTACCTCTTTCCTTCCTTCACTTTTTGCTTCCATCCTTCCTTTTGTCTTCCCTTCTTTCCTTCTCTCCCTCTTTCTCTTTCTTCCTTCTCTACCTCTTTCCCTTCTTCCTTCACTCCCCCTTTCCTTCCTTTCCTTTTTCTTTTCCCCCTCCTTCCTTCCTTCTCTACTCCTTTCTTTCCTTCCCCTTTTCTTTTCCTCTTTCTCTCCTTTCTTCCTTCTCTACCTCTTTCCCTTCTTCCTTCACTCTCCTTTTCTTTCTTTCTTTCTTTCTTTCTTTCTTTCTTTCTCCCCTTCCTTTCCTCCCTCTTCCTTCCCTGCTATGTTGGCAGAAGCTGGGGCTGACAGCGGAAGCTCACGCCACTCTTCCCAGATTCGAACCTGCGACCTTTCGGTGAACAAGCTCAGCAGTTCAGCACTTTAACCCACTGCACCACCGGGAGCTCAGATATTTATAATATTATAATGTAATACAATATAATACTAATAGTAATAATACAATATTACACTTATAATTATAATATTGTATTATTACTATTAGTATTATGTTGTAATACAATATTATAATTATAATGGAGCCCCTAGTGGCGCAGTGGGTTAAACCACTGAGCTGCTGAGCTTGTTGACCGAAAGGTCACAGGTTCAAATCTGGAGAGAGTGGCGTGAGCTTCCTCTGTCAGCCCCAGCTTCTGCCAACCTAGCAGTTCGAAAACATGCAAATGTGAGTAGATCAATAGGTACCGCTCCGGCAGGAAGGTAACAGTGCTCCTTGCTGTCATTATCATCCTATTATTATCCAGATTATTATTAATATTATTAATATTATTAATATTATTAATATTATTAATATTATTAATATTATTAATATTATTAATATTATTAATATTAATATTATCCTCCTCCTCCTCCTCCTATTATTATTATTATTATTATTATTATTATTATTATCCATCCAGTCTAGAATCGCATTGCTTTTTTCAGAACCGAGCATTGTTTTGTCTCCATTGTCCAGCTGCCGGGAGCAGGTCCTCCAGCGCATCGGTCAGTCTCTTCTCCGTTTGCTCCGTTTGGATCGAGCCCCTCAGTTCCCGGCTGAGATGACGGTCCAGTTGCGGCAAAATTGGGCAAAGGAAGTGGCCGAAATCCCAGCACTATCAGCAGCAGAGAATCTCAGTGAGTACCCTTTATAAGGCCTTTAAGCCGAGGCTGGATGGCCATCTGTTGGGGGTGCTTTGATGGTGTCTTCCTGCCTGGCAAAGAATGGGGTTGGACTGGATGGCCCTTAAGGTCTCTTCCAACTCTAGGTTTCTATTGCCCTTCTCTGGAGGTTTTCAAGCAGAGGCTGTATGGCCATCTGTTGGGAGGGCTTTGATGGTGTCTTCCTGCCTGGCACAATGGGGTTGGACTAAATGGCCCTTAGGGTGTCTTCCAACTCTAGGTTTCTATTGCCCTTCTCTGGAGGTTTTCAAGCAGAGGCTGTATGGCCGTCTGTCGGGAGGGCTTTGATGGTGTCTTCCTGCCTGGCAGAATGGGGTTGGACTGGATGGCCTTTAGGGTCTCTTCCAACTCTAGGTTTCTATTGCTCTTCTCTGGGGGTTTTCAAGCAGAGGCTGTATGGCCATCTCTTGAGAGGGCTTTGATGGTGTCTTCCTGCCTGGTAGAATGGGGTTGGACTGGATGGCGCTTGGAATCTCTTCCAACTCTAGGTTTATTGCTCTTTTCTAAAGGTTTTCAAGAAGAGGCTGTATGGCCATCTGTCGGGACGGCTTTGATGGTGTCTTGGTGTCTTCCTACCTGGCAGAATGGGGTTGGACTGGATGGCCCTTGGGGTCTCTTCCAACTCTAGGTTTCTAGTGCTCTTCTCTAAAGGTTTTCAAGAAGAGGCTGTATGGCCATCTGTCGGGAGGGCTTTGATGGTGTCTTCCTGCCTGGCAGAATGGGGTTGGACTAAATGGCCTTTAGGGTCTAGGTTTCTATTGCCCTTCTTTGGAGGCTTTTAAGCAAAAGCTGGATGGTCATCTGTCGGGAGTGCTTTGAATGTAATATTCCTGCTTCTTGGCAGAAAGGGGTTGGACTGGATGGCCCATGAGGTCTCTTCCAACTCTTTGATTCTATGATTCTATGATTCTCTGGAGGTTTTCAAGCAGAGGCTGTATGGCCATCTGTCGGGAGGGCTTTGATGGTGTCTTCCTGCCTGGCAGAATGGGGTTGGACTGGATGGCCCTCTAGGTTTCTATTGCCCTTCTCTGGAGGTTTTCAAGCAGAGGCTGTATGGCCATCTGTTGGGAGGGCTTTGATGGTGTCTTCCTGCCTGGCAGAATGGGGTTGGACTAAATAGCCCTTAGGGTCTTTTCCAACTCTAGGTTTCTATTGCTCTTCTCTGGAGGTTTTCAAGCAGAGGCTGTATGGCCATCTGTCAGGAGGGCTTTGATGGTGTCTTCCTGCCTGGCAGAATGGGGTTGGACTGGATGGCCTTTAGGGTCTCTTCCTTTGGAAACTTGGCAAGTGGGGTTTATATATCTGTAAAATAATCTCCAGGGTGGGAGAAATAACTCTGGTCTGTTTGAGGCAAGTGTGAATGTTGCCATTGGCCAGCTTGATTAGCATTGAATAGCCTTGGAGTTTCAAAGCCTGGCTGCTTCCTGCCTGTGAGAATACCATGTTGAGGGGTGTTAGCTGGCCTTGATTGTTTTCTGTCTGAATTTCCCCTGTTTTCTGTGTGTTTCTCTTAATTTACTGTACTGATTTTACAAGCCTGGCTGCTTCCTACCTGGGAGAATCCTTTGTTGGAAGGCGTTAGCTGGCCCTGATTGTTTTCTGTCTGAATTTCCCCTGTTTTCTGTGTGTTTCTCTTAATTTACTGTACTGATTTTACAAGCCTGGCTGCTTCCTACCTGGGAGAATCCTTTGTTGGAAGGCGTTAGCTGGCCCTGATTGTTTTCTGTCTGAATTTCCCCTGTTTTCTGTATGTTTCTCTTAATTTACTGTACTGATTTTACAAGCCTGGCTGCTTCCTACCTGGGAGAATCCTTTGTTGGAAGGCGTTAGCTGGCCCTGATTGTTTTCTGTCTGAATTTCCCCTGTTTTCTGTGTGTTTCTCTTAATTTACTGTACTGATTTTACAAGCCTGGCTGCTTCCTACCTGGGAGAATCCTTTGTTGGAAGGCGTTAGCTGGCCCTGATTGTTTTCTGTCTGAATTTCCCCTGTTTTCTGTATGTTTCTCTTAATTTACTGTACTGATTTTACAAGCCTGGCTGCTTCCTACCTGGGAGAATCCTTTGTTGGAAGGCGTTAGCTGGCCCTGATTGTTTTCTGTCTGAATTTCCCTTGTTTTCTGTGTGTTTCTCTTAATTTACTATACTGAATTTACAAGCCTGGCTGCTTCCTACTTGGGAGAATCCTTTGTTGGGAGGTGTTAGCTGGCCCTGATTGTTTCATGTCAGGAACTTTCCTATTTTCAGAGTGTTGCTCTTTATTTACGGTCCTGATTTTGGAATTATTTTAATACTGGTAGCCAAATTGTGTTCATTTTCATGGTTTCCTCCTTTCTGTTGAAATTGCCCACATGCTTGTGGATTTCAGTGGCTTCTCTGTGTCGTCTAACACGGAGGTTGTGAGAGTGGTCCAGCATTTCTGTCTTCTCAAATAATATGCTGTGTCCAGCTTGGTGCAAGTGTTCTGCTATGGCTGACTTCTCAGGTTGAGTGCCTTTCATGTTCCTTGGTTCCTGTTTGGGTGCTGCCCAGAGGCGGCGCAACCATTACGCAGAGTAAGCATTTGCGGTACACTTCGTTTTGCCCAGATTCTATGGCTGGGTCACCCGGGTAGTGGTCCACGCTCTCGTTACATCCCAAATAGATTACTGCAACGCGCTCTACGTGGGGTTGCCTTTGAACACTGTTCGGAAACTTCAATTAGTCCAACGGGCGGCGGCTAGATTACTCACCGGAGCGTCATACAGGGAGCATACCACCCCCCTGCTATGTCAGCTCCACTGGCTGCCGATCCAGTTCCGAGCACAATTCAAAGTGCTGACCTACAAAACCCTGTACGGTTCCAGCTCAGCGTACCTGTCCGAACGTATCTCCTTCTACGTCCCACCTTGGAGTTTAAGATCTGCTGAAGGGGCCCTGCTCTCGGCCCCGCCTTTAGTCTGATCTGGCCACAGTGGTCCACGCTCTTGTCACATCCCGGATAGACTACTGCAACGCACTCTACGTGGGGTTGCCCTTGAAGACGGTTCGGAAACTTCAACTGGTCCAGCGAGCGGCAACCAGGTGACATACAGAGAGCATAACACCCCTCTGCTGTGTCAGCTCCACTGGCTGCCGGTTCAGTTCCGAGCCCAATTCAAGGTGCTGATTTTGACCTACAAAACCCTGTACAGTTCCGGTCCAGTGTATCTGTCCGAACGTATCTCCCTTTATGTCCCACCACGGAATTTAAGATCATCTGAGGGGGCCCTGCTCTCGACCCCACCGCTTTCCCAAGTGAGGCTGGTGGGGACGAGGAGCAGGGCCTTCTCAGTGGTGGCCCCTCACCTGTGGAACTCACTCCCGGCGGATATCAGGACATCGACATCACTCCTGTCCTTCAGGAGGAAGATAAAGACATGGTTATGGGACCAGGCCTCCGGGCAATCTGCCAACTAAGTAAGGACAACCAGACAAATAGGACCGGCAGGACTGATAACTGTGGAATGATATTATGTGGTAAATTTGTGTATTATATATTGCATTGTATGTTGTAATTGTTAGGCATTGAATTGTGCCTTTTGTAAGCTGCCCTGAGTCTCCCCTAGGGGGTTGAGAAGGGCGGGGTAGAAGCACCCCAAATAAATAAATAGTGGGGACATCCATCTGCCCACCCTGGATGGCGAGGCGCTACGCCCGTCATCCTTGGTCAAGAGTCTGGGAGTCCTTTTGGACCCTCTGCTGACGATGGAGGCCCAGGTCTCCGCCGTGAGCAGAACCGCCTTCTTCCACCTGCGGCGGGCTAGACGGCTGGCCCCCTTTCTGTCCAGGGACGACCTAGCTACGGTGATCCAGGCTACGGTCATCTCAAGACTGGACTACTGTAATGCCCTCTACATTGGCCTCCCTCTGTCGGTGATCTGGAAGCTCAAGTTGGTACAAAATGCAGCTGCTCGGCTTCTTGTGGGAATTCCGATGAGATGCCACATAACCCCAATCTTACTACAGATGCATTGGTTACCAATCACTTTCAAAGTGATGGTACTCACCTTTAAGGCCTTATATGGTCTGGGGCTGATGTACTTGAGGGACCGCCTCACCCCCTACCAACCTCAGAGATCCCTCCGTTCTGAGGACCAAGATCTATTGGAAGTCCCCAGTGTCAAGACCTTGCGTCTAACAGCAACCAGACGCAGAGCCTTCACAGCAGTGGCACCATCGCTCTGGAACACTCTGCCACCTGAAGTCCGTGTCTTGCGGGATTTATCGACTTTCCACAGGTCTTGTAAGACATATTTGTTTCGACAGGCTTTTGATCTGTGATATGTTGTTTAATTTGTGTTAGATTTTAGTTTGTTCTTGTAAGCCGCTCCGAGCCCTAGGGGAGTGGCGGCATAGAAGTTTGGAATATAAATAAATAAATAAATGCCCCACCATAGTTGCAAACTTTCTCTCTTCCTCCAACAAAGGATTCCCCCAGGCAGGAAGCAGCCAGGCTTTGAAGCTGCAAAGCCATTCAGTGCTGATCAAGGTGGTCCGTTGCAACATTCCCACTTGTCCCCAACAGACAAGAGTTCTTTCTCCCACCCTGGACATCATTCCATAGGGATATAAACCCCACTTGTCTTTTTCCAACAGACCTCACAGCCTATGGAGGATGCCAGGCAGGAAGCAGCCAGGCTTTGAAGCTGCAAAGCCATTCAGTGCTGATCAAGGTGGTCCGTTGCAACATTCCCACTTGTCCCCAACAGACAAGAGTTCTTTCTCCCACCCTGGACATCATTCCATAGGGATATAAACCCCACTTGTCTTTTTCCAACAGACCTCACAGCCTATGGAGGATGCCAGGCAGGAAGCAGCCAGGCTTTGAAGCTGCAAAGCCATTCAGTGCTGATCAAGGTGGTCCGTTGCAACATTCCCACTTGACTCCAACAGACAAGAGTTCTTTCTCCCACCCATAGAGATATAAACCCCACTTGTCTAGTTTCCAACAGACCTCACAGCCTATGGAGGATGCCAGGCAGGAAGCAGCCAGGCTTTGAAGCTGCAAAACCATTCAGTGCTGATCAAGGTGGTCCATTGCAACATTCTCACTTGACTCCAACAGACAAGAGTTGTTTCTCCCACCCTGGACATCATTCCATAGGGATATAAACCCCACTTGTCTAGTTTCCAACAAACCTCACAGCCTATGGAGGATGCCAGGCAGGAAGCAGCCAGGCTTTGAAGCTGCAAAGCCATTCAGTGCTGATCAAAGTGGTCCATTGCAACATTCCCACTTGTCTCCAACAGACAAGAGTTCTTTCTCCCACCCTGGACATCATTCCATAGGGATATAAACCCCACTTGTCTAGTTTCCAACAGACCTCACAGTCTATGGAGGACGCCAGGCAGGAAGCAGCCAGGCTTTGAAGCTGCAAAGCCATTCAGTGCTGATCAAGGTGGTCCGTTGCAACATTCCCACTTGACTCCAACAGGCAAGAGTTCTTTCTCTCACCCTGGACATCATTCCATAGGGATATAAACCCCACTTGTCTAGTTTCCAAGAGACCTCACAGCCTATGGAGGATGCCAGGCAGGAAGCAGCCAGGCTTTGAAGCTGCAAAGCCATTCAGTGCTGATCAAGGTGGTCCGTTGCAACATTCCCACTTGACTCCAACAGACAAGAGTTCTTTCTCTCACCCTGGACATCATTCCATAGCGATATAAACCCCACTTGTCTAGTTTCCAACAGACCTCACAGCCTATGGAGGATGCCAGGCAGGAAGCAGCCAGGCTTTGAAGCTGCAAAGCCATTCAGTGCTGATCAAGGTGGTCCGTTGCAACATTCCCACTTGTCTCCAACAGACAAGAGTTCTTTCTCCCACCCTGGACATCATTCCATAGGGATATAAACCCCACTTGTCTAGTTTCCAACAGACCTCACAGCCTATGGAGGATGCCAGGCAGGAAGCAGCCAGGCTTTGAAGCTGCAAAGCCATTCAGTGCTGATCAAGGTGGTCCGTTGCAACATTCCCACTTGTCTCCAACAGACAAGAGTTCTTTCTCCCACCCTGGACATCATTCCATAGGGATATAAACCCCACTTGTCTAGTTTCCAAGAGACCTCACAGCCTATGGAGGATGCCAGGCAGGAAGCAGCCAGGCTTTGAAGCTGCAAAGCCATTCAGTGCTGATCAAGGTGGTCCGTTGCAACATTCCCACTTGACTCCAACAGACAAGAGTTCTTTCTCTCACCCTGGACATCATTCCATAGGGATATAAACCCCACTTGTCTAGTTTCCAACAGACCTCACAGCCTATGGAGGATGCCAGGCAGGAAGCAGCCAGGCTTTGAAGCTGCAAAGCCATTCAGTGCTGATCAAGGTGGTCCGTTGCAACATTCCCACTTGTCTCCAACAGACAAGAGTTCTTTCTCCCACCCTGGACATCATTCCATAGGGATATAAACCCCACTTGTCTTTTTCCAACAGACCTCACAGCCTATGGAGGATGCCAGGCAGGAAGCAGCCAGGCTTTGAAGCTGCAAAGCCATTCAGTGCTGATCAAGGTGGTCCGTTGCAACATTCCCACTTGTCCCCAACAGACAAGAGTTCTTTCTCCCACCCTGGACATCATTCCATAGGGATATAAACCCCACTTGTCTTTTTCCAACAGACCTCACAGCCTATGGAGGATGCCAGGCAGGAAGCAGCCAGGCTTTGAAGCTGCAAAGCCATTCAGTGCTGATCAAGGTGGTCCGTTGCAACATTCCCACTTGACTCCAACAGACAAGAGTTCTTTCTCCCACCCATAGAGATATAAACCCCACTTGTCTAGTTTCCAACAGACCTCACAGCCTATGGAGGATGCCAGGCAGGAAGCAGCCAGGCTTTGAAGCTGCAAAACCATTCAGTGCTGATCAAGGTGGTCCATTGCAACATTCTCACTTGACTCCAACAGACAAGAGTTGTTTCTCCCACCCTGGACATCATTCCATAGGGATATAAACCCCACTTGTCTAGTTTCCAAGAGACCTCACAGCCTATGGAGGATGCCAGGCAGGAAGCAGCCAGGCTTTGAAGCTGCAAAGCCATTCAGTGCTGATCAAGGTGGTCCGTTGCAACATTCCCACTTGACTCCAACAGACAAGAGTTCTTTCTCTCACCCTGGACATCATTCCATAGGGATATAAACCCCACTTGTCTAGTTTCCAACAGACCTCACAGCCTATGGAGGATGCCAGGCAGGAAGCAGCCAGGCTTTGAAGCTGCAAAGCCATTCAGTGCTGATCAAGGTGGTCCGTTGCAACATTCCCACTTGTCTCCAACAGACAAGAGTTCTTTCTCCCACCCTGGACATCATTCCATAGGGATATAAACCCCACTTGTCTTTTTCCAACAGACCTCACAGCCTATGGAGGATGCCAGGCAGGAAGCAGCCAGGCTTTGAAGCTGCAAAGCCATTCAGTGCTGATCAAGGTGGTCCGTTGCAACATTCCCACTTGACTCCAACAGACAAGAGTTCTTTCTCCCACCCATAGAGATATAAACCCCACTTGTCTAGTTTCCAACAGACCTCACAGCCTATGGAGGATGCCAGGCAGGAAGCAGCCAGGCTTTGAAGCTGCAAAACCATTCAGTGCTGATCAAGGTGGTCCATTGCAACATTCTCACTTGACTCCAACAGACAAGAGTTGTTTCTCCCACCCTGGACATCATTCCATAGGGATATAAACCCCACTTGTCTAGTTTCCAACAAACCTCACAGCCTATGGAGGATGCCAGGCAGGAAGCAGCCAGGCTTTGAAGCTGCAAAGCCATTCAGTGCTGATCAAAGTGGTCCATTGCAACATTCCCACTTGTCTCCAACAGACAAGAGTTCTTTCTCCCACCCTGGACATCATTCCATAGGGATATAAACCCCACTTGTCTAGTTTCCAACAGACCTCACAGTCTATGGAGGACGCCAGGCAGGAAGCAGCCAGGCTTTGAAGCTGCAAAGCCATTCAGTGCTGATCAAGGTGGTCCGTTGCAACATTCCCACTTGACTCCAACAGGCAAGAGTTCTTTCTCTCACCCTGGACATCATTCCATAGGGATATAAACCCCACTTGTCTAGTTTCCAAGAGACCTCACAGCCTATGGAGGATGCCAGGCAGGAAGCAGCCAGGCTTTGAAGCTGCAAAGCCATTCAGTGCTGATCAAGGTGGTCCGTTGCAACATTCCCACTTGACTCCAACAGACAAGAGTTCTTTCTCTCACCCTGGACATCATTCCATAGGGATATAAACCCCACTTGTCTAGTTTCCAACAGACCTCACAGCCTATGGAGGATGCCAGGCAGGAAGCAGCCAGGCTTTGAAGCTGCAAAGCCATTCAGTGCTGATCAAGGTGGTCCGTTGCAACATTCCCACTTGTCTCCAACAGACAAGAGTTCTTTCTCCCACCCTGGACATCATTCCATAGGGATATAAACCCCACTTGTCTAGTTTCCAACAGACCTCACAGCCTATGGAGGATGCCAGGCAGGAAGCAGCCAGGCTTTGAAGCTGCAAAGCCATTCAGTGCTGATCAAGGTGGTCCGTTGCAACATTCCCACTTGTCTCCAACAGACAAGAGTTCTTTCTCCCACCCTGGACATCATTCCATAGGGATATAAACCCCACTTGTCTAGTTTCCAACAGACCTCACAGCCTATGGAGGATGCCAGGCAGGAAGCAGCCAGGCTTTGAAGCTGCAAAACCATTCAGTGCTGATCAAGGTGGTCCATTGCAACATTCTCACTTGACTCCAACAGACAAGAGTTGTTTCTCCCACCCTGGACATCATTCCATAGGGATATAAACCCCACTTGTCTAGTTTCCAAGAGACCTCACAGCCTATGGAGGATGCCAGGCAGGAAGCAGCCAGGCTTTGAAGCTGCAAAGCCATTCAGTGCTGATCAAGGTGGTCCGTTGCAACATTCCCACTTGACTCCAACAGACAAGAGTTCTTTCTCTCACCCTGGACATCATTCCATAGGGATATAAACCCCACTTGTCTAGTTTCCAACAGACCTCACAGCCTATGGAGGATGCCAGGCAGGAAGCAGCCAGGCTTTGAAGCTGCAAAGCCATTCAGTGCTGATCAAGGTGGTCCGTTGCAACATTCCCACTTGTCTCCAACAGACAAGAGTTCTTTCTCCCACCCTGGACATCATTCCATAGGGATATAAACCCCACTTGTCTAGTTTCCAACAGACCTCACAGCCTATGGAGGATGCCAGGCAGGAAGCAGCCAGGCTTTGAAGCTGCAAAGCCATTCAGTGCTGATCAAGGTGGTCCGTTGCAACATTCCCACTTGACTCCAACAGACAAGAGTTCTTTCTCTCACCCTGGACATCATTCCATAGGGATATAAACCCCACTTGTCTAGTTTCCAACAGACCTCACAGCCTATGGAGGATGCCAGGCAGGAAGCAGCCAGGCTTTGAAGCTGCAAAACCATTCAGTGCTGATCAAGGTGGTCCATTGCAACATTCTCACTTGACTCCAACAGACAAGAGTTGTTTCTCCCACCCTGGACATCATTCCATAGGGATATAAACCCCACTTGTCTAGTTTCCAACAGACCTCACAGCCTATGGAGGATGCCAGGCAGGAAGCAGCCAGGCTTTGAAGCTGCAAAGCCATTCAGTGCTGATCAAGGTGGTCCGTTGCAACATTCCCACTTGTCTCCAACAGACAAGAGTTCTTTCTCCCACCCTGGACATCATTCCATAGGGATATAAACCCCACTTGTCTAGTTTCCAACAGACCTCACAGCCTATGGAGGATGCCAGGCAGGAAGCAGCCAGGCTTTGAAGCTGCAAAACCATTCAGTGCTGATCAAGGTGGTCCATTGCAACATTCTCACTTGACTCCAACAGACAAGAGTTGTTTCTCCCACCCTGGACCTCATTCCATAGGGATATAAACCCCACTTGTCTAGTTTCCAAGAGACCTCACAGCCTATGGAGGATGCCAGGCAGGAAGCAGCCAGGCTTTGAAGCTGCAAAGCCATTCAGTGCTGATCAAGGTGGTCCGTTGCAACATTCCCACTTGACTCCAACAGACAAGAGTTCTTTCTCCCACCCTGGACATCATTCCATAGGGATATAAACCCCACTTGTCTAGTTTCCAACAGACCTCACAGCCTATGGAGGATGCCAGGCAGGAAGCAGCCAGGCTTTGAAGCTGCAAAGCCATTCAGTGCTGATCAAGGTGGTCCGTTGCAACATTCCCACTTGTCTCCAACAGACAAGAGTTCTTTCTCCCACCCTGGACATCATTCCATAGGGATATAAACCCCACTTGTCTAGTTTCCAACAGACCTCACAGCCTATGGAGGATGCCAGGCAGGAAGCAGCCAGGCTTTGAAGCTGCAAAGCCATTCAGTGCTGATCAAGGTGGTCCGTTGCAACATTCCCACTTGACTCCAACAGACAAGAGTTCTTTCTCTCACCCTGGACATCATTCCATAGGGATATAAACCCCACTTGTCTAGTTTCCAACAGACCTCACAGCCTATGGAGGATGCCAGGCAGGAAGCAGCCAGGCTTTGAAGCTGCAAAACCATTCAGTGCTGATCAAGGTGGTCCATTGCAACATTCTCACTTGACTCCAACAGACAAGAGTTGTTTCTCCCACCCTGGACATCATTCCATAGGGATATAAACCCCACTTGTCTAGTTTCCAACAGACCTCACAGCCTATGGAGGATGCCAGGCAGGAAGCAGCCAGGCTTTGAAGCTGCAAAGCCATTCAGTGCTGATCAAGGTGGTCCGTTGCAACATTCCCACTTGTCTCCAACAGACAAGAGTTCTTTCTCCCACCCTGGACATCATTCCATAGGGATATAAACCCCACTTGTCTAGTTTCCAACAGACCTCACAGCCTATGGAGGATGCCAGGCAGGAAGCAGCCAGGCTTTGAAGCTGCAAAGCCATTCAGTGCTGATCAAGGTGGTCCGTTGCAACATTCCCACTTGTCTCCAACAGACAAGAGTTCTTTCTCCCACCCTGGACATCATTCCATAGGGATATAAACCCCACTTGTCTAGTTTCCAACAGACCTCACAGCCTATGGAGGATGCCAGGCAGGAAGCAGCCAGGCTTTGAAGCTGCAAAACCATTCAGTGCTGATCAAGGTGGTCCATTGCAACATTCTCACTTGACTCCAACAGACAAGAGTTCTTTCTCCCACCCTGGACATCATTCCATAGGGATATAAACCCCACTTGTCTAGTTTCCAAGAGACCTCACAGCCTATGGAGGATGCCAGGCAGGAAGCAGCCAGGCTTTGAAGCTGCAAAGCCATTCAGTGCTGATCAAGGTGGTCCGTTGCAACATTCCCACTTGACTCCAACAGACAAGAGTTCTTTCTCTCACCCTGGACATCATTCCATAGGGATATAAACCCCACTTGTCTAGTTTCCAACAGACCTCACAGCCTATGGAGGATGCCAGGCAGGAAGCAGCCAGGCTTTGAAGCTGCAAAGCCATTCAGTGCTGATCAAGGTGGTCCGTTGCAACATTCCCACTTGTCTCCAACAGACAAGAGTTCTTTCTCCCACCCTGGACATCATTCCATAGGGATATAAACCCCACTTGTCTAGTTTCCAACAGACCTCACAGCCTATGGAGGATGCCAGGCAGGAAGCAGCCAGGCTTTGAAGCTGCAAAACCATTCAGTGCTGATCAAGGTGGTCCATTGCAACATTCTCACTTGACTCCAACAGACAAGAGTTGTTTCTCCCACCCTGGACATCATTCCATAGGGATATAAACCCCACTTGTCTAGTTTCCAACAGACCTCACAGCCTATGGAGGATGCCAGGCAGGAAGCAGCCAGGCTTTGAAGCTGCAAAGCCATTCAGTGCTGATCAAGGTGGTCCATTGCAACATTCCCACTTGTCTCCAACAGACAAGAGTTCTTTCTCCCACCCTGGACATCATTCCATAGGGATATAAACCCCACTTGTCTAGTTTCCAACAGACCTCACAGCCTATGGAGGATGCCAGGCAGGAAGCAGCCAGGCTTTGAAGCTGCAAAGCACTTCAGTGCTGATCAAGGTGGTCCGTTGCAACATTCCCACTTGTCTCCAACAGACAAGAGTTCTTTCTCCCACCCTGGACATCATTCCATAGGGATATAAACCCCACTTGTCTAGTTTCCAACAGACCTCACAGCCTATGGAGGATGCCAGGCAGGAAGCAGCCAGGCTTTGAAGCTGCAAAGCACTTCAGTGCTGATCAAGGTGGTCCGTTGCAACATTCCCACTTGTCTCCAACAGACAAGAGTTCTTTCTCCCACCCTGGACATCATTCCATAGGGATATAAACCCCACTTGTCTAGTTTCCAACAGACCTCACAGCCTATGGAGGATGCCAGGCAGGAAGCAGCCAGGCTTTGAAGCTGCAGAGCCATTCAGTGCTGATCAAGGTGGTCCGTTGCAACATTCCCACTTGCCTCCAACAGACAAGAGTTCTTTCTCCCACCCTGGACATCATTCCATAGGGATATAAACCCCACTTGTCTAGTTTCCAACAGACCTCACAGCCTATGGAGGATGCCAGGCAGGAAGCAGCCAGGCTTTGAAGCTGCAAAGCACTTCAGTGCTGATCAAGGTGGTCCGTTGCAACATTCCCACTTGTCTCCAACAGACAAGAGTTCTTTCTCCCACCCTGGACATCATTCCATAGGGATATAAACCCCACTTGTCTAGTTTCCAACAGACCTCACAGCCTATGGAGGATGCCAGGCAGGAAGCAGCCAGGCTTTGAAGCTGCAGAGCCATTCAGTGCTGATCAAGGTGGTCCGTTGCAACATTCCCACTTGCCTCCAACAGACAAGAGTTCTTTCTCCCACCCTGGACATCATTCCATAGGGATATAAACCCCACTTGTCTTGTTTCCAACAGACCTCACAGCCTATGGAGGATGCCAGGCAGGAAGCAGCCAGGCTTTGAAGCTGCAAAGCCATTCAGTGCTGATCAAGGTGGTCCGTTGCAGCATTCCCACTTGCCTCCAACAGACAAGAGTTCTTTCTCCCACCCAAAGAGATATAAACCCCACTTGTCTAGTTTCCAACAGACCTCACAGCCTCGGAGGATGCCTGCCATAGATTTGGGCGAAATGTCAGGAGAGAATGCTTTTGGAACATGGCCAGACAGGTTGGAAAGCTCACAGCAACCCGACTTTAAATTAATTTTTTGTTTTGTTTTGTTTCTCCGCAACAGATATTTCGTCCAATGAAACCTTGCTGATCCGAAGAGGGAGCTGCGCCCAGATCTCTCATCACATCACATTGACTGGTAAAGGGCACGGAGACAACACAACACACACATATACCCGCATTTGTCTGAATATAGGCTTTGTGTCAAAATAATAATAATAATAATAATAATAATAATAATAATAATAATCTATATAAATAAAAATGTAATGCTTGTTTGTGGGATTAACATAACTCAAAAACCACTGGACAAATTAACACAAAATTTGGACACAATACACCTAACAGTCCAACGGGTATCCATCACCCCTAAAGACACATATACACACACACACAAAACCCTAGCAGAATAGACTTAAAATCCCCCAAAATACACAATATATACATATACACATACACTCATATACATATACACATGCACATATTCATAGACACCCATGTATATATATATATGCACAAACACAGACAAATATACATGCACATATACACACAAATATGCATAGAGACAAGCACACACATATACACAATATGCATGTACACATTTAAACACAGAAATACACAAATATATACACACATACACACACATATATATACACACATACACACACACACACATATATATATACTCACAAACCATATAGGCATATGCACAAGCATACACATATACACAATATACATATACACATATAAACACAGAAATACACAAATATATACACACGTATACACACATACACACACACACACACACACACATATATATATACACATAAACACATATATGCATATACACAAATACGCATATACACAATATACATATACACATATAAACACAGAAATACACAAATATATACACACGTATACACACATACACACACACACACGCACACATATATATATATACACATAAATACATATATGCATATACACACACACATATACACAATATACATATACACATATAAACACAGAAACACACAAATATATACTCACGTATACACACATATACACACACACATATATATACACACAAACACATACACACATATATACACACCTATGTATATATATGCACAAATATGCGCACACATACACACATATACGCACAGATATGCATATAGACATGCACAAACACACACAAATATGCGCACACATACACACATTTACGCAGATATGCATATAGACAAGCACACACATATACACAATATGCATGTACACATATAAACACAGAAATGCACAAATATATATACACACATACACACACATATATATGTGTATATGCACACAAACACATATGCATATACACATATACAAACACACACATATACACAAATATATACACACACATAAACACATATACACAGATTGGGCCACTCAACGTGTGGCAAGGGACGGCTAATAATAATAATAATAATAATAATAATAACAACAATAATAATAATAACAATAATAAATTGAAGAGAAAGAACTGGAAAAGCTGACACGATACGAGGATTTAAAGATTGAACTGCAAAGACTCTGGCACAAGCCAGTCAAGGGGTTCCCAGTGGTGATTGGCACACTGGGTGCAGTGCCTCAAGACCTTGGCCTGCACTTAAAAACAATCGGTGCTGACAAAATTACCATCTGCCAGCTGCAGAAGGCCACCTTACTGGGATCTGCACGCATTATTTGCTGAGACATCACACAGTCCTAGACACTTGGAAAGTCTCCAACGTTGTTATTATTATTATTATTAATAATAATAATAATAATAATAATATCTAAAAGTGGAAAAATGTATATATGTTCGTTCCACAAAGACTCCTACGTGGCTTGATGGATCTGAACCAAGCTTGTTATACATACTTTGCAATATCCAAATTTAAATAATGATGATGATAATGATAAATAATGATAAATAGAGATCCACCCTTTTTGGGAAAAAGAAATACATTTGTATGTATGCAGGACTCTGTTGCTACCACAAGAGGGCAGTAGATAGATAGACTCATATGTAAATAGAAATGGGAGAGATGACCAATGAAAGAAGGCTACAGCGTTACCCTGGAGACGCCCCAGTAGGTGTTGCCATGGAGACCTTGTTAGGGATGCTTTCTTAGAGGACCAGGCAATGATGGATGTCAGCTGGAGACACAATCAAAGCCTTCCCAACAGAGAGCCATCCAGCTTCTGCTTATTCCACTACAAATAATAAATAAATATCTTTGGGATGTGTGTGTGATGGAATCTCCTCCTATGCAGAGGCTGGATGGCCATCTGTCGGGAGGGCTTTGATTGTGTCTTCCTAATTTTTAGGTGGAATCTCTATGACGTTTCAACTGTATTTTCGGATCTTGTCTCTCTTGGAAAGTGTTTCCATCACCTTGTGTGTCCTTTACTTGCAGATCTTGGCTGGCAAAGCTGGGTCCTGCACCCTGCTTCCTTCCTCTTCACCGAATGCCTGGGTTGCCCTTGCCGCCGGAAGGAAGACGTGCCGGATCTGGACCGTTGGGTTCAAGAATGCACTCCGGAGCCACCGAACCTTCCAACGGACAGAGATGTAAAGCAGGTAAATGCAGACTCAACCAATTTTGGGCTTTGGAATTATTCCAAGGGCAGAGTGATTCAGGCTTGGATCACGGGCAAAAAATAGTGTTAGAATCCTAGAGTTGGGAGAGACCCCCCAAAGAGCATCCAATCCAACTCTCTTCCATTCAAGACACAATCAAAGCCCTCCCTACAGACTGATTCAGGTTTGGATCACGGGCAAAAAATAGTGTTAGAATCCTAGAGTTGGAAGAGACCTCCAAAGAGCATCCCTCTTCCAATCAGGAGGACACAATCAAAGCCCTCCCAACAGATGGCCATCCAACCCCTTGCTTAATAGCCTCCAGAGTAGGAGACTCTGCAAAAGAAGTGGCAAAAGGGAGAAATCACCAAAGAAGAATTCAAACAAATAGCCAACTCCTGTAGGGAAAAGGTTCGCAAAACGAGTTCAGGCTTGCCAGGGACATTAAAAACAATAAAAAGGACTTATTTCCTTATGTCAGTAGAAAAAGGAAGCACAAGGAGGCGATAGGGCCTCTTCGAGGAGAAGATGGGGCAATGCTGACAGGGGATAGGGAAAAGGCAGAACTACTTAATGCCTTCTTTGCCTCGGTCTTCGGAGTAGCGGAGTAGCCTTATATGTCAAAAACTCTTATGCTGCAGAAGAGATGCAAGACAGCAATGCGGGAAACCAGCTTGAAAGCATCTGGATAAGAATCAAGGGAACTGGGACTCAAAAAGATCTTGTTGTAGGCGTCTACTACAGACCTCCAAGCCAGGAGGAAGAACTTGATGAAGTCTTCTGCCAACAGTTGACCAAACACACAAAGAAGAGATGTAGTAGTCATGGGCGATTTCAACTATCCCGATATTTGCTGGAAAACAAACTCGGCCAAGAGTACAAAGTCCAACAAATTCCTCGCTTGCCTTGCAGACAATTTCATGGTCCAGAAGGTAGAAGAGGCAACAAGGGGATTGGCTACTCTTGATCTCATCCTAACAAATGCGGAGGACCTGATCACTGTGGTTGAAGTGGTCGGATCCTTAGGGGCAAGTGACCATGTGCTCCTGCAATTTGAGGTACAAAGGAAGGCCGAAACTAAGACAAGTCAAACCCACATTTTGGACTTTAGGAGAACTGATTTCCAAAAAATGAAGGAAACACTGAGCAGCATTCCGTGGACACAGATACTAAAAGACAAGGGAGTTACGGATGGATGGGAGTTTCTCAAGAGTGAAAAACTCAAGGCGCAATTGCAAACCGTGCCAAAAAAAAAAAAAGGACAAGTGCAAAGAAGCCAGAATGGATGTCCAAAGAACTTCTAACTGTGCTAAGACACAAAAGAGACATGCACAAGAAGTGGAAAAAGGGAGAAATCACCAAAGAAGAATTCAAACAAATAGCCAACACCTGTAGGGAAAAGGTCCGCAAGGCTAAAGCACAAAATGAGCTCAGACTTTCCAGTGACATTAAAAACAATAAAAAGGGCTTCTTTTCTTATGTCAGTAGAAAAAGGAAAAACAAGGAGGCGATAGAGCCTCTTTGAGGAGAAGATGGGGCAATGCTGACAGGGGATAGGGAAAAGGCAGAACTACTTAATGCCTTCTTTGCCTCGGTCTTCTCACAAAAAGAAAGTCATCTTCAACCTCAGCAAGATGGAGTGGAAGAGGGATTAGAGGACATCCAACCCCAAATTGGGAAACAAGTCATCCAGGAATACCTGGCCACTCTAAATGAGTTCAAGTCCCCTTTCAGGGCCAGATCAACTGCACCCAAGAGTATTGAAGGAACTAGCGGAAGTTATTTCGGAACCATCTTTGAGAGTTCTTGGAGAACAGGAGAAGTTCCAGCAGACTGGAGGAGGGCCAATGTGGTCCCAATCTTCAAGAAGGGAAAAAAGGAAAACAATTACCGTCTGGTCAGTTTCACGTCGACACCAGGCAAGATTCAGGAAAAGATTGTCAAGGAAGTGGTCTGCAAATACTTAGAAACGAATGTGGTCATCGCTAGGAGTCAACATGGATTTATCAAAAACAAGTCATGCCAGACTCATCTAATCTCTTTTTTGGATAGAGTTACAAGCTGGGTAGATGCGGGGAATGCCGTGGATGGAGCGTACCTGGATTTCAGTAAGGCCTTCGACAAGGTCCCCCACGACCTTCTGGCAAGGAAACTAGTCCAATGTGGGCGAGGCTAAACTATGGTGAGGTGGATCTGGAATTGGTTAAATGGACGAGCCCAGAGGGTGATTCTCCCCAAGGCTTCCTCTTCATCCTGGAAAAAAGTGACGAGTGGAGTGCCATCAGCAAGGTTCCCTCCTGGGTCCGGTCCTGATCAGGATCTGAAGGGCTAGAAGGCAGGATCATCAAGTTTGCAGACGGAACCAAATTGGGAGGGAGAGCCAATAGTCCAGAGGACAGGAGCAGAATTCAAAACGATCTTGACAGATTAGAGAAATGGGCCAAAACTAACAAAATGAAGTTCAAGAGGGACAAATGCAAGATACTCCACTTTGGCAGGAAAAACGAAATGCAAAGATACAGAATGGGGGATGATGCCTGGCTCGAGAGCAGTACGTGTGAAAAAGATCTTGGAGTCCTCGTGGACAACAAGTTAAACATGAGCCAACAATGTGATGTGGCGGCAAAAAAAGCCAATGGGATTTTGGCCTCTATAGTGTCTAGATCCAGGGAAGTCATTCTATCCATGCTCTGCCTTGGTTAGACCTCATCTGGAATATTGTGTCCAATTCTGGGCACCACAATTGAAGAGAGATATTGACAAGCTGGAATGTGTCCAGAGGAGGGGGACTAAAACGATCAAGGGTCTGGAGAACAAGCCCTATGAGGAGTGGCTTAAAGAGCTGGACGTGTGGTGGAGTCTCCTTGTTTGGAAGCTTTTAAACAGAGGCTGGATGGCCATCTGTCAGGGGTGCTTTGAATGCAATATTCCTGCTTCTTGGCAGGGGTTGGACTGGATGGCCCATGAGGACTCTTCCAACTTTAGGATTTTATGATTCTATTTTGATACATCTGCATTCTTCTGAGGTACTGAATGCTTGTATATTTGTGTGTGTAAACCACCCTTTGGTGAGAGAGGGTGGTCTAGAAATAAAATTTTATTAGTATTAGTATCAATTCCAGACAATTTCACCCTATGTCTGGAAGTTCTGTCAAATTGGCTACGTGCTAGCAGACTGAAGGTGAACCCGGCAAAGACTGAGATTCTCTGGCATGGCTGCCCGGCAGGTCTGACTCCTCCGTTGCCCACCTTCGATGGTGCCGCCCTATCTCCATCGACCACTGTTAAGAGCTTAGGTGTCGTCCTGGATTCACAGCTGACGAAGGAGGCTCAGGTTGCTGCTGCCAGCAAACAGGTCTTTTTCTATCTACGACAAGCGAGGCAACTGGCACTCAGGCCCGTAGCCAGGATTTCGTTTCGCGGGGGGGGGGGGGGGGGGCTAACTTTTTTTCAGGGGGGCTTTTGGGGGGGGGGGCTGAGTCTGAGTGAAAGAGGGTCTACCCTAGCAAACCTTTTGTATCATTACCCCAATAGCCCCATGCATATGGGATATATTGAGCATGGTGATCAGATCATGATATGAATAAACATAACAGTTTAAATAATGCACCAGTAAGGCCTTTTCACGAACCACCCTGAGAATTTCGGGGGGGGGGCTGAAGCCCCCCAAGCCCTCCCCCCCCCCCCAGGCTACATGCCTGCTGGCACCCTACCTACCTGACGAGGCTCTGGCAACGGTCATCCATGCCACGGTCACGTCTAGGCTGGACTATTGCAATGCCCTGTATGTGGGCCTTCCGATGTCTACGACCTGAAAGCTCCATATTGTTCAGAATGCTGCAGCCAGGTTACTCACAAGAACACCCATGGAATGCCATAGAACACCAGTGTGGCAACATTGACATTGGCTTCCTGCCTGTCTAAGATGCTAGTTCTGACCTTTAAAACTCTTTATGGCCAGGGTCCATCGTACCTTAGGGACCACCTCTCCTTCATAGAATCATAGAATCATAGAATCAAAGAGTTGGAAGAGACCTCATGGGCCATCCAGTCCAACCCCATTCTGCCAAGAAGCAGGAATATTGCATTCAAATCACCCCTGACAGATGGCCATCCAGCCTCTGCTTAAAAGCCTCCAAAGAAGGAGCCTCCACCACACTCCGGGGCAGAGAGTTCCACTGCTGAACGGCTCTCACAGTCAGGAAGTTCTTCCTCATGTTCAGGTGGAATCTCCTCTCTTGTAGTTTGAAGCCATTGTTCCGTGTCCTAGTCTCCAAGGAAGCAGAAAACAAGCTTGCTCCCTCCTCCCTGTGGCTTCCCCTCACATATTTATACATGGCTATCATATCTCCTCTCAGCCTTCTCTTCTTCAGGCTAAACATGCCCAGTTCCCTAAGCCGCTCCTCATAGGGCTTGTTCTCCAGACCCTTGATCATTTTAGTCGCCCTCCTCTGGACACATTCCAGCTTGTCAATATCTCTCTTGAATTGTGGTGCCCAGAATTGGACACAATATTCCAGATGTGGTCTAACCAAGGCAGAATAGAGCATGGCGAGCATGACTTCCCTAGATCTAGACACTATGCTCCTATTGATGCAGGCCAAAATCCCATTGGCTTTTTTTGCCGCCACATCACATTGTTGGCTCATGTTTAACATGTTGTCCACGAGGACCCCAAGATCTTTTTCACACGTACTGCTTTCGAGCCAGGCATCGTCCCCCATTCTGTATCTTTGCATTTCATTTTTTCTGCCAAAGTGGAGTATCTTGCATTTGTCACTGTTGAACTTCATTTTGTTAGTTTTGGCCCATCTCTCTAATCTGTCAAGATCGTTTTGAATTCTGCTCCTGTGAGAAGGAGTGTCAGATCTGGACATCATCTGCGTAGAGATAACACCTCATTTTCCCTTTTCTTCGCAGAGACGTTGCTGCCGGCCTCGCTGGACCCCGGTCTCCTTCGTCTTCCTCACAGAGGAGGGTTCCTTGACAGTGCAGCGGATGCGCCTGATGCAGGACTGCCTTTGTCAAGCCTGAAACGCCACCTCCGCCCTGATCCCAGAGCGGGGTCCACAGGAGACCCCTCTCCCCACATTGCAAGGACATATACGATGGGAAGGAAACATCCTCGGAGGGTGAGATAGAGGAGCAGAATCCGCTTCTTCCAGGGACGTTGACAAAGCAGGAAAGAAGCCCCCCTCTTCTACATTGGCACCGGACCAGAACCAAAGCTGTGCCCGCACGACAATTTGAGCCGGTTTGAAAAAAAATCCTAAAAATCGTTAACTTTCCCAAAAAGGACTGAGCAATGCATACTTTTCAAAACTGTCATCCGGCACTTTTGTTACATTGCAGCTCCAATCCCTGGATGGTTTTAAAGCAGAGGTTGAATGGCCATCTTTTGGGAGGGCTTCGATGGTGTCCTCCTGCCTGGCTGGACTGGATGGCCTTTGAGGGTCTCTTCCAACTATGAGTTTATGCCAGACTACAATTCCCTGAAAGGATGGCACATTCCAAAATTCCCACCAACTACACATTTTTCATCAGATGGGGACGATGGGAGTTGCAGTCTGGCACAGAATCATATTTTTTTAATGTTAATACATTTTTAATTTTAAAAAGGTAATAGATCAACAATATACATTACAGATATATACACATACACATACGAGAGTTGAATGAAAAGTAATGCCTCGACCGCTGTAACTCCTCAACAGATGGCAGTACTGGTATGCAGCAGGTACTGGCTTGTTCAGTAGACTCTCCTCTACCATTCAATGCTAAGGCTTCCTGCCAAAATGGAACTGTAGAGGAGAGTCTATTGAACAAGCCAGTACCTGCTGCATACCAGTACTGCCATCTGTTAAGGAGTTACGAAGGTGGAGGCATTACTTTTCACTTTAACAACACAACCGTTCAATGCTAAGGCTTCCTGCCAAAATGGAACTGTAAAGGAGAGTCTACTGAACAAGCCAGTATCTGCCGCATACCAGTACTGCCATCTGTTGAGGAGTTACGAAGGTAGAGGCATTACTTTTCACTTTAACAACACAACTGTTCAATGCTAAGGCTTTCCGCCAAAATGGAACTGTAAAGGAGAGTCTACTGAACAAGCCAGTATCTGCTGCATACCAGTACTGCCATCTGTTGAAGAATTACGAAGATAGAGGCATTACTTTTCACTTTAACAACACAACCGTTCAATGCTAAGGCTTCCTGCCAAAATGGAACTGTAAAGGAGAGTCTACTGAACAAGCCAGTACCTGCTACATACCAGTACTGCCATCTGTTGAGGAGTTACGAAGGTGGAGGCATTACTTTTCATTCAACCCTCGTCCTTAGACAACCTGCCACAGAATCATAGTTGAACGAGACCCCAAAGGGCATCCAGTCCAACCCAGTTCGGACATCAGGAAGACACTCTCAAAGCCCTCCCGACAGATGGCCATCCAGCCTCTGCTTAAAGACATCCCAAAAGTGGCAGCATATTCCATTGCCATATATATATATATATATATATATATTCCACAATGCTAGCTCCCTTCCAATGCTTTCCTTATATATGAGGCTAACTTATATTACTGGAAATCCATACTCAGCTTGACAATATTTTTAATTAGCCCGTTGCCTTTAACGACAGGGGGAAAGACATAAATAATGTCTGAATGCGATGGGAGGGGTTTTTGTTAGACGGCCTTTTTCCGAATGTGTCGGCAATCTTGTTTATGTAACACAATTTTTGTTCCTGGGTTATAAGCGTCATTTCTTAAGTCTATCGCAAAAACAAGGAATTAGTGTATTAAACTGCAAAAACTTTGTTTTCTGCTGGAAATCCTGCTATAGTTTTTCAAGGACTATCTCATTGAGTCTCAACCAATAGTTTGTGGCAGCCACAAAAACAAAGTTTCGGGAGTATTGTAACTACTTTCAAAACAAGTTCCACATAAGTAAACAGGAAATAACACTTTCAAACCAGGAACAGAATTATTTTTTCAAATTTTGTTACATAGTGTAATTGCCATTCAGTTCTTACTTACTTCCTAGGATGATAACATTGGGAGAGACCATAAGGTCTCCCTTCTGCCAGGCAGGAAGGCACCATTAGAGCCCTCCCGACAGATGGCCATCCAGTCCCTGCTTCATAGCCTCCAGTGGAGGAGACTCTATCAGGCAGTCTATAGTACACTACAGTGGGAAGGGACCCTGAGGGCCATCCATTCCATCCCCATTCTGCTTTGTGTGAAGGCACCATCAGAGCCCTCCCGACAGATGGCCATCCAGCCCCTGTTGAAGACTCTATCAGGCAGTCTATAGTACAGTACAGTGGGAAGGGACCCTTAGGGTCATCCATTCCATCCCCATTCTGCTATGCATGAAGGCACCATCAGAGCCCTCCCGACAGATGGCCATCCAGTCCCTACTTAATAGCCTCCACCATCGGAGCCCTCCCGACAGATGGCCATCCAGTCCCTACTTAATAGCCTCCACCATCGGAGCCCTACCGACAGATGGCCATCCAGTCCCTACTTAATAGCCTCCACCATCGGAGCCCTCCCGACAGATAGCCATCCAGTCCCTACTTAATAGCTTCCACAATCAGAGCCTTCCCAACAGATGGCCATCCAGTCCCTACTTAATAGCCTCCACCATCGGAGCCCTCCCGACAGATGGCCATCCAGTCCCTACTTAATAGCCTCCACCATCGGAGCCCTCCCGACAGATGGCCATCCAGTCCCTACTTAATAGCCTCCACCATCGGAGCCCTCCCGACCGATAGCCATCCAGTCCCTACTTAATAGCTTCCACGATCAGAGCCCTCCCGACAGATGGCCATCCAGCCCCTGCTTAACAGCCTCCAGGGGAGGAGACTCTATCAGGCAGTCTATAGTACAGTACAGTGGAAAGGGACCCCGATGGCCATCCATTCCATCCCCATTCTGCTATGCATGGAGGCACCATCAGAGCCCTCCCGAAAGATGGCCATCCAGTCCCTACTTAATAGTCTCCAGGGGAGGAGACTCGATCAGGCAGTCCATAGTACAGTACAGTGGGAAGTCATCCCGAGGGCCATCCATTCCATCTCCATACTGCTCTGCATGAAGGCAGCATCAGAGCCCTCCCGACAGATGGCCATCCAGCCCTGCTTAAGACACGTATCGGGCAGTCTATAGTACAGTATGGTGGGAAAGGACTCCAAGGGCCATCCATTCCATCCCCATTCGGCTATGCATGAAGGCATCATCAGAGCCGTCCCGACAGATGGCCATTCAGCCCTTGCTGAAGACTCTATCAGGCAGTCTATAGTACAGTACAGTGGGAAGGAACCCAGGAGACCATCAATTCCATCCCCATATGGAATGGATGAAGGCACAATTAGAGCCCTCCTGACAGATGGCCATCCAGTCCATGCTTAATAGTCTCCAGAGGAGGAGACTCTTATCAGGCAGTCTATAGTACAGTACAGTGGGAAGGGACCCAGGGGACCATCCATTCAATCACTATTGTTCTATACATGAAGGCACCATCAGAGCCCTCTCGACAGATGGCCATCCAGCCCCTGCTTAAAACTATCAGGCAGTCTATAGTATAGTACAGTGGGAAAGGACCCAGGGGGGCATTCATTCAGTCCCCATTCTGCTCTGCATGAAGACACCATCAGAGCCCTCCCAACAGATGGCCATCCAGTCCCTACTTAATAGCCTCCACCATCAGAGCACTCCCAACAGATGGTCATCCAGCCCCTGCTGAAGACTCTATCAGGCAGTCTATAGTACAGTACAGTGGGAAGGGATCCCGAGGGCCATCTATTCTATCCCCATTCTTCTATGCATGAAGGCACCATCAGAGCCCTCCCGACAGATGGCCATCCAGTCCTTGCTTAATAGCTTCCAGGGGAGGTGACTCTATCAGGTCGTCTATAGTACAGTACAGTGGGAAGGGATCCCGAGGGCCATCTATTCTATCCCCATTCTTCTATGCATGAACGCACCATCAGAGCCCTCCCGACAGATGGCCATCCAGTCCCTGCTTCTATCAGGCAGTTTATAGTGCAGTACAGTGGGAAGGGACCCCGAGGGCCAGCCATTCCATCCCCATTCTGCTATGCATGAAGGCACCATCAGAGCCCTCCCAACAGATGGCCATCCAGCCCCTGCGTAATAGCCTCCAGAGAATTGATTTATTCTTAGTCAACTGGACGGGGCTAGAAAGGACTGGGCGTATTTTGTATTTTTTAATTGCTGTACAGAAAAACAATGCAGTCTTTCAATAAAAAAAGGCACCGGTTATATATTTTAATATTATCTGACGTCTTAATGGGTTTTCTTTTTCCTGGGTGGGAAATTAATAGAAATTTGGTGCAGAATGTATATCATGTAAGCCGCCCCAAGTCCCCTTGAGGAGATGGTGGTAGGGTATAAATAGTTATTATTATTATTATTATTATTATTATTATTATTATTACTATTATTAGTGGATTTCCATTTGCAGTAAATAGAACTGAATCGTTTGGTAACATCCGTACACAGGAAGGGCCTGCTGTTGATGTTACAACATCCAAACAAGGAAACCATTGGCCCTCCAGTGGTTTGGACTACAGCTCCCATCATTCCTCACCATTGGCAGTGCTAGTTGGGATTGATGGAAGGCGAAGTCAAAAGCATCTGGTGGGCCCAAGATTCCTACCTTTGTCCTATACATTCCAGACCAAATGAGGTCCAGGGCTATCATTGGTGGGATCCAGAGTGCTCTTTGATTGCAGGTGAACTATAAATCCCAATACCTACAATGGCTATAAATCAAGGTGTTTCCCCCACCCCCACCCCAAAAAAACCTCTCCAATATTTTTCATTGGTCTTGGGGATTCTGTGTGCCAAATGTGGTCCAGGTCCATTGTCAGTCGGGGTCACAGTGCTCTGACTTGATGCAGGGTGAACTACAACTTCCATCATGTGGAGTCAGTCCCCCAAAGTCAGTCCTCCAGTATGATTAGTTGAGGATTAGTTCTGCTCTAGTTGCTGTGCAGACAGAATTGAAAAGAGTTCCACACCCATGGAGAGAGTAAGGAACACTAAGATGTCTATGGTGGAGGAAACACATAAAATCCAGGATTAAATTATCCCTATATGAAAGCATTACTTGGGTGGTGGGCAGTGAACTACAATGCCCCAAAATACTCCAGTATGTTTAGTTGCGGATTAGTTCTGCTCTATTTGTTGTACAGACAGAGTTGAAAAGAGTTCCACACCCATGGAGAGAGTAAGGAACACTGGGATGTCTGTGGTGGAGGAAACACATAAAATCCAGGATTAAATTGTCCCTATATGAAAGCATTACTTGAGTGGTGGGCAGTGAACTACAATCCCCCAAATTCCTCCAGTATGTTTAGTTGCGGAATAGTTCTGCTCTATTTGCTGTGCAGACAGAGTTGGAAAGAGTTCCACACCAATGGAGAGAGTAAGGAACACTGGGATGTCTATGGTGGAGGAAACACATAAAATCCAGGATGAAATAGTCCCTATATGAAAGCATTACTTGGGTGTTGAGCAGTGAACTACAATCCCCAAAAGTCCTCCAGTATGTTTAGTTGCGGATTAGTTCTGCTCTATTTGCTGTGCAGACAGAGTTGGAAAGAGTTCCACACCAATGGAGAGAGTAAGGAACACTGGGATGTCTATGGTGGAGGAAACACATAAAATCCAGGATGAAATAGTCCCTATATGAAAGCATTCCTTCAGTAGTGGGCAGTGAACTACAATCCCCCCAAATCCTCTCGTATGTTTAGTTGCTGATTAGTTCTGCTCTATTTGCTGTGCAAACAGAGTTGAAAAGAGTTCCATGCCTATCGAGAGAGTAAGGAACACTGGGATGTCTATGGTGGAGGACAAATAGAGCAGAACTGATTAGTTCTGCTCTATTTGTTGTGAAAAGAGTAGGAAAGGGGTTAAGGGAGAGGCAGTGGGCGGGATCTTGCAAATTCCACGCCAATGGAGAGAGTAAGGAACACTGGGATGTCCATGGTGGAGGAAACACGTAATATCTAGGATGAAACTGTCCCTGTATGAAAGCATTCCTTGGCTGGTGGGCAGTGAACTGCAACTTCCATCATATGGAATCCATCCCCTAAACTCCTCCGAGATGTTCAGTTGCTGATTAGTTCTGCTCTATTTGTTGTGCGGACAGAGTTGAAAAGAATAGGAAAGGGTTACGGGAGAGGAAGTGGGTGGGATCATGCAAATTCCACACCAATAGAGAGAGTAAGGAACACTGGGATGTCTGTGGTGGAGGAAAAACACAAAATCCAGGATGAAATTTTCCCTGTATGAAAGCATGCTGAGGGTGGTGGGCAGTGAACTACAACTTCCATCATGTGAAGTCAATCCCCTAAACTCCTCCAGGATGTTCAGTTGCTGATTAGTTCTACTCTATTTGTTGTGCAGATTCCACACACAGAAATCCAAAGTTCTACACACAGAAATTCAAACAGGATCGATTAAAATCTTTTGATTCTCCATTCCTCCCACAGCACTCTAATCACTATAGAGGCCTATTAACTATTAAGGCCTATTAACTATTATCTATTAAGTCCATCCCTTAAACTCCTCCAGGATGTTCAGTTGCTGATTAGTTCTGCTCTATTTGTTGTGCAGACAGAATTGAAAAGAGTAGGAAAGGGTTAAGGGAGAGGCAGTGGGTGTGTGGGGGGGGGGGGGGGGAGGAAGAAAAAATGCAAATTCTGCACCAATGGAGAGATTAAGGAACACTGGGATGCCTATGGTGGAGGAAAAACAGAAAATCCAGGATGAAATTGTCCCTGTATGAAAGCATTCCGTGGGTGGTGGCCAGTGAAGTACAACTTCCGTCATGCGAAGAAAGAAACACTGGGATGCCCGTGGTGGAGGAAAAACAGAAAATCTAGAATGAAATTGTCCTTGTGTGAAAGCCTTCCTTTGGGTGGTGGGCAGTATGGTGTTTGTGGAGGATGGTGGTAAGGCTCTTGTACATATTCATGGTGCTCACTATAACCCGCAATATTGTTGTTTGATACCTGGCTAGATGTGAAAGGAACAAAATGGCCTCTTGAGTCTTCCTCGCCTAAGAAAACGCCATGACACCCATTTTGTACAAACTCATGTTTTTTGTTTATTGAGTGCAACCCGGGGAAAGTGGTGGCTTGCAGGGCTTCCCAGGTAAAGGGAATCTGGAAGCCGTGAGAGGCAAAGCATCGTTTCAGGGCCTCACTTTCCCCAGAAGTGGGCATCCGCACGGGCCAAATCCATCAGGTGTCGCTCCAGGACTTCGCCGTCATCGGGAAAGCGGTCGCGGAAGGACCTAATCAGGCCCGCGGCACTGCTTTCGTATTGCACGAGGACAACATCATCTCCTAAAAGAGAGAAAGAGAAAACTTGAGTGAGACGACGTTTCACTACTTCAGTCCTTTCACAGGTGCCTTTTATGTGGGGGGAAAAGATTTTATTTTTAAATCTTTTTACTGCCTTGTACTGAAACAGTTTCCCTTTAAAATTGGCTGGGGCTTTCTTGTGAGCTTTTACCTTGAGGCTTTATATCACAGGCTTAAGACACTCTTGTAATAAACGAAGTAACAAAGTTTATTTATAACTTCTGGCTCCAAGCTTGTGGTTACATTTGTGTGTTCTGTTACAGTCTTGAGTCTTACATTCAATATCATCCACTTGGTTAACTTTTCCTATCAAACATCAACTGTTTCACATCAACAAATATGTTACTTTTTCATACACTCTTGACAGAACTATATTCTGCCTTAAACAACACTGGCATTTTTTTCTTTTCCTTAAAACTTGAGCTCCATTTTTCTAACTGCTTTTCCTAACTGTACCTCACAAACAGTAATCCCTAACTGAATTTTTCTGACTCTCTAACTGCCTATTTTTAAAACTTAACTCCGCCCCTTTTGGAATGTTCAGCTCTCTTTCCCCAACTGCCATTCTGGCCCAGTGGCCTTTTCAAATCCTGGCCTACACTCATCTGCATACAACCAATTGGCTGCACGTATGCAAATTAATCTTGCCTCTACTGTTGCTACCCTATTTGAGCCAATTCGGCCACATTGCAACATAGAGCTATACACCAAAAATTTAACATAGATCAACAAATTCACTACATTGAGCAATTAGTAAACCCTAAAGCAGGCATGGGCCAACTTGGGCCCTCCAGGTGTTTTGGACTTCAACTCGCACAATTCCTAACAGCCTCAAGCCCCTTCCTTTCCCCCCCACACACAAGGCCAGTCAGTGGGAAGCTACCACTGTCTTTCATATTTTGCTTTTGCTGCCTCCAATTATGTATTAAATATTTCTTTTTGCTGTCACCAATTTATTATTTTAATAGGCCCCCTCCTTCACTGGAATGTTGTAGTGAAATTGCTACTCTATGTTAAAGTTTTGGTGTATAGCTCTATGTTTACATATGGCAGATAGGGAAGAATAGGTACAGACAGAGTAGCAACAGCAGAGATAGGATTCATTTGCATATGTGAAGCTGATTGGTCATATGCAGATTAGCGTAGGCCCAGGATTTGAAAAGGCTGCTAGGCCAAAATGACAGTTGGAGAGAGAGAGCTGAACATTCCAAAGGGGCGGAGCCAAGGTTCTGAAAGAGGCAGTTAGTGAGAGAGTTTGAAAATGAGTTAGGAATCTGTGTGTGAAGAGGAGAGTTGGTTTTTGAGTGCCTGTTAGAAATAAGCAGTTATGAAGATGTGTTAAAGACTTCTGATATAGAGAAGCAGTTAGTTAAATAGAGCTCGAGTTTTAAGGAACATAAAGAAGGCTAGTGTTGCCTGAGTCGGAATATAATTCAGCCAAGAGTGTGTAAAGCAAGTAACATGTTTGTGAATGTGAAACATTGAAAGTTTATTCAGAAAAGTAAACCAGTAACTGATACTGACTGTAAGCCTCAAGATTGCAACAAAACAGAAATGTAACCACAAGCGTTGGAACCAGAAGTTATAAATAAACTGTGTTACTTTGTTATATACAAGAGTGTTTCATTGCCTGTG
Source organism: Anolis sagrei (assembly GCF_037176765.1). NCBI lineage: Eukaryota > Metazoa > Chordata > Lepidosauria > Squamata > Anolidae > Anolis > Anolis sagrei. The sequence goes on from NC_090032.1 coordinate 9,649,625, forward strand.
ACATAAAGCACAAAGGTTTAACAGCACACAGAAAGTCCCAGCCAATATAAAAGAAGAAACTGAATCAGTATAAGGCAGCAAAGAGGTGTTTTTAATAAGGAAATGGTCTCTCTCCCTCGCCACAAATGTTTAAAAAGCCACATGGAATAAAACAGGAATATGTTGTTTATTTTGAACAGTCAATATGTGTAATGGTTTCAAAGACCTTGTCAGGCTTTACTTCTTGCAGAGGATGGTACTTATATCTTGAGTTTCTTAAAGTTCCACACACAGAAATCCAAACAGGATCTTTTAAACCTTTTGATTCTTCCTTCCCCTCACAGCACTCTAATCACTATAAAGGCCTATTAACTACTATCCTCAAAGAGGTATCTTTCATAAACCAAACAGTTCCAAAATCTTTTCCTTCCTTCCTTCAAACTTCTAAAACTCTTCTTCTTCCACACCAAACTCCTAACTGAACTTAAAATGGCTGCCTCAGCTTCTCTTTGGCTCCGCCCATCTCCAGCTAAGCTTTTCCCTCCAATTTTATTAGCCAATCAGACTGCACTTCTGGCTATGAGGCTGCCTGGTTGCTCCACCTACCTTTCTCCAAAACACCTGGAGGGCTTAAGTTGGCCCATGCCTGCATAAGCCATAGCAGATTGGCACGTGTCTATGAATCTATTATTCTACCAAGAATGATTATTGCATTAATGTAGTTTGTCACCCCAATGAATGAATCCATCAGTGGAATACCTTCCAAGCGTGTGTTGGCTTGCACAAAGAGCTTGCGTGCCTCTTTGCGCAGGAGCACTGTGTGCCGCAAGGTCAGGAAACGCTCCGGTTCTTTGTCCGTCACAGCGGAATAGGTCTCGTAAAGCGCCCGTCCTCCGGCCACATCCGCCGTGGACTTCAGCACCTTTAGAAGAAACCATTTCCTACTGAAATAGCAGCTTGACAGTATTTGCTTCTCCCTCTAGAGACATTGCACTGGCTGGACCTCTGTCAGGAGGGCTTTGATTGTGTCTCTCCTGCCTGGCAGAATGGGGGATGGACTGGATGGCCCTTGGGATTCTATAGTCTAGAATTATCATCTTTGATGATGATGGTAGAGTCTCCTTTTCTGAAGTTTCAAGAGACTGTATGGCCATCTGTTGGGAGGGCTTTGATTGTGTTTTCCTTTATGATAGAACAGAGTTATTATTATTATTATTATTATTATTATTATTATTATTATTAAGTACTATAGACTGCCTGGTGGAGTCTCCTTCTCTGGAAACTATTAAGCAGGGGCTGGATGTCCATCTGTTGGGAATGCTTTGATCATGTCTTCCTGCATAGCAGAATGGGGATGGAATGGATGGCCCTTGAGGTCCCTTCCCACTGTAATGTACTATTAATAATAACGATATACTTTATTATTATTATTATTATTATTATTACTATTATTGTTGTTGTTATTGTTGTTGTCTTGTTGTTGTTGTTGTTGTTGTTGTTGTTATTAAGTACTATAGACTGCCTGGTGGAGTCTCCTTCTCTGGAAACTATTAAGCAGGGGCTGGATGGCCATCTGTCGGGAAAGCTTTGATCGTGTCTTCCTGCATAGCAGAATGGGGATGGAATGGATGGCCCTTGAGGTCCCTTCCCACTGTAATGGGAATTAATTAATAATTAACTATTATTAATTAATTAATTAATAATATTAATAATAAATTAATATTATTAATTAATTAATAATAACAATATACTTTATTATTATAATAATAATTATTATTACTATTGTTGTTGTAGTTATTATTATTATTATGTACTATTAATAATAATATACTTTATTATTATTATTATTGTTGTTATTATTATTATTATTATTATTATTATTAAATATTATAGACTGCCTGGTGGAGT